>NC_064421.1:11577500-11882500 GCF_023375975.1 Astyanax mexicanus
AGTACTCCACTGAATTACAGCATTATAAAGGAGTTTCAGTAAAGCTTCAACAGTTCCGAGGATGGAGCAGTATTAGCATTAGCTGCTAACTGTAGTGCTAGCTCTTTCGCCATTCAGAGGCTAGTATTTTGGACAGACTGTAACTTTTGTGTTTACCATGTTAAAACAAGCTACGTGAGACAAATCACTAGCTGATTGTGCCCTGGGTTACCGCAACACTGCACACTGGATCCCCAGTGTAGCTCTGTCAGGCGGCAGTTACTAGCACTGAGTGCTGCTAACCATGGCGAACCTCAGCTAGCATTGCTGCTAATTCAGAGGATCCAAAGCTGCTAACTGCACTGTTGAAAATATTAGAAATGTAAGCTTGTTGAAAATACGCTTTACTCCCCCAAATAAACGCTTTAAATTGTGCCTTATAATCCGATGCATGTTCATTGATAGTGCACCTCAATAATATGATTCGCCGTATAGTGTGAAAAATACGATATTTAAAAAGGATTTCAGACGGACCTTGAGTTGCATCTGTTTTATATTGTTTAATGCAAAACACACAGCTCAAACCCTCTGTGTGCTTAATGAACTGCAGCTTGCATCTAATCCGTTATCTTTACTTTGGAATTAGCTAGATAAGCAGTCAAGGTTTGAGAAATAAAAATATATAAATCTAATGTTTAACTTTCCCTGATGTGCCTGATCAGCCAATAACTATTCCAATTTCAAATTGTGTTTATTAATGTAGGATTGCAGGACTTAAGCTAAAGCTTAAACTATGATGAATGAAAATTCATTTAGCTAACTAACTAGTTAGCTAGAAGCCGGATGTAGGGAACAGCTAGAATTTAGTACAACACTGGGTAATGTTGGTAAAGTTAAAAACAGCTTCTTAACCCTGATTTCTGCACTAAAATTTGTATATTTTTTCTGCCTAATGCAACTGATCAGATAATAAACAATCCTTTATTGAGTTTACTTGTTAAAATCCCTCTTAGTCCCATATGGATCATAAATCAATCATTACAGTCATATGAAAAAGTTTGAGCACCCCTATTAATCTTAATCATTTTTAGTTCTAAATATTTGAGTGTTTGCAACAGCCATTTCAGTTTGATATATCTAATAACTGATGGACACAGTAATATTTCAAGATTGAAATGAGGTTTATTGTACTAACAGAAAATGTGCAAAATGCATTAAACCAAAATTTGACCGGTGCAAAAGTATGGGCACCCTTATCATTTTATTGATTTGAATACTCCTAACTATTTTTTACTGATTTACTGAAGCACAAAATTGGTTTGGTAACCTCATTGAGCTTTGAACTTCATAGCCAGGTGTATCCGATCATGAGAAAAGGTATTTAAGGTGGCCAATAGCAAGTTGTTCTCCTATTGGAATCTCCTCTGAAGAGTGGCATCATGGGCTCATCAAAACAACTCTCAAATGATCTAAAAACAAAGATTGTTCAACATAGCTGTTCAGGGGGAGGATACAAAAAGTTGTCTCAGAGATTTAACCTGTCAGTTTCCACAGTGAGGAACATAGTAAGGAAATGGAAGACCACAGGGACAGTTCTTGTTAAGCCCAGAAGTGGCAGGCCAAGAAAAATAGGGCTTAACAAGAACTGTCTCTGTGGTCTTCCATTTCCTTACTATGTTCCTCACAGTATATATATATATATATATATATATATATATATATATATATATATATATATATATATATATATATATATATATGTGTGTGTATATCAGCAGTGAATTAAACACATCATACTTCCACTTACTTTATTAAAGTGCCTTATTAAAGCAGAGAAAGCTCTAGAGTGGGAATTTGCAGGAACATGGTGTAGAAACACTGCTCTAACCTGACTTCTGATCATTTGTAGTTTACAGTTACACCACAGTAAGATCACAAATCAGCCAGTTATATTGTAAGGTATGTTTCTGTATAGTGTTTTAAACTCATGCTCTCTTTGCCCCCCTTTTTACTTTGAGCACCTCCCCCTCTAGAGGTCTCTGCATGGCCCTGGTGTGTTGGGAATGGTGCTGGGAGAGGCCTGGTGTGTGGAGGCTAGCTGTGAGGCGGCACTGTTACAAAATGAAAGTTGATCAAAGCTCACAGTGTGTTCAGATAGTCCCTCAGTGACTCGCCAGTAAAGAGATGCTTAGCGAAGAGGGCAGAACAGGTTAATTGCGGACCAAATGACTGCACACCACTGGCTGTCCTTGGATCCGTTCAAATCGCCATTTACCTTTGGCTCAATAATCAGCTATGGCTTTAGAATGAGCTGCAGGCTAACTGGTGCAATATTAGCAGACGTCCTATTTAGTTGCGTACAGTACATCTTAGAAATATCATATTCAAACCGTCCATGCATTATTTATAACGCTTTAGTGCCAGAAGCTTATTATTAAGCTTATATTACTATGGGTAAAATGATCAAGAAACTAATAATTGAGTTATAAGTAAGATTAACTTAGTATATGTAGTATATGTAAAAGGGTTTTTTTATATTGTATTTTATTATATATTATCATTTATTATATATACTGTTCTTTTGTAAGATCCATTGAGTATATAGGACTGTATATGCACTGTAATCCCGGATAAATTGAATGCACTTAAAAAAACAAACAAACAAACAAAAAAGTTATTGCAACTAAAGAGAAGTTGATTTAACTTTTTTTTTGTTATACTGTAAGCCCAGATAAGTTGGATTTAAAAAAGTTGAAATTTGTTTAGTCAATAAGGGGAAGTTAATTTAATTATTTTTATTTTTGTTATACCAATTTATTTGCTCAAAAATTGTACCTAGTATCTTGTGTTCCAAATAAATAAATACATAAATAAATATGTATTTTTAAATTCCATTTAAGTTAAATATATATATGTATATATATATATATATATATATATATATATATATATATATATATATATATATATATATATATATATATATATATATATATATACATATATATATATATATTTTTTTTAAATAATCACACTGTAAGCCTGAAAAAGGTGAATTTAGAGGCCAGACAGTTAATCGCAATATATATATATATATATATATATATGCCAAAATGCAAATACTTTGTCCCAACAGACTTAACTCAGTTGTTTTAAGTTGACTCATTTTAAAAATGGTCTCTGTTTGAATGTATACATGCCCACAAACGTTCAATTAAATTACAATAGTTGAGTCATATTGAGTAATAAGAAATATCCAATTTTGCATTAAAAAAAAATTAATTTGTTTAAGTTCAATCTAATTGTGGATATACTGTACAGTGTGGTTCTACAATTGATTATCCTCCTTTCACTCTTTTAGTTTTTCAATATTCAGGACCCCACAGGACCACCAGAGTGCAGGTGTTATTATTTGGGTGGTGGATCATTGATACTAAGCACTGCAGTGAATAAAATGGCATGGTGGTGATTAGTGTGTTAGTGTTAATAGAGTGTGTTCTGCTGGTAGGAGTGGATCAGACACAGCAGCAGTGCTGCTGGAGTTTTTTAACACCTCAGTGTCACTGCTGAATTGAGAATCATCCACCACCAGCATCCCTTGGTCGGCATCATTTCAGCAGCATCTCATGGACAGATGAGGGACTAGACTGTGCAGCAACAAAAACAGAGCCTCTGTCTCTTCTGATGTTTCATCTACAAGCTGTAACAGCTAGATAGGTATGTCTGAACAGTGAGGAAACACAGTGTTTAAAAACTCCAGCAGCACTGCTGCTGTATCTGAACGATTTGTTCACCCACAGCACTACATCACACACTCATAACACAGCACCACCATATCAGTGTTATTCACTGCAGCGCTGAGAATAAATTAACCACCACTCAAATAATACAATAGCTGCTCTGTGGTGGTCTTGGGCGGTCCTGACAATTGAGGAATATAGCAAAAGGATGATAATAAAGTAACCAGAGAAACATGATCACATGACCACAGTCTGTAATTGTAGAATTTCTCCTCTATAAAATGCTTCTATATGCTCAGTGAAGGTGATAAAACAGACAGAGAGTGAGTGAGTGAGTGAGTGAGTGACAGTGATGTGGTCATAATCTTTTGACTGGACTGTGTATTAGCATAAATGTATGTTTTTCGACATATTGTCAGCTTTAAGAGGTAAGCTCTACTGCATAGTTAATTCAAATGAATTATTCTCACTCTAAAAAATATGAAATTTCACATTAGCTGTGCTGGAAAGAGTAGGAGAGGTTATGCACTGGTGGGTGGGCCAGGGTGAAGAGAAAACACTTATGGGCTGAGATCAGCCAATTATGTAAAAATTCTTATTGCAAGAGCAACTGTGTCAGAGGTTTAGCTTTGTAAAACCTCTGGCAGTTAAAATTACCCTACCAAATTAAGCTTTAATTTAGTGTAAAGCGCTGCTGATAAACAAACCCAAGTGTAACGCTGAGTTGATTATATACATACATATACAGCTCTGAAAAAAAACAACTAAGATTGAAAACCTCTGGGATAGTCTGGAATCACAAACCATCAAACCAAACTGACCTGCTTGAATTTTTACACCAAGAATGGCATAAAATTATTCAAAAGCAGTGTGTAAGACTGGTGGAGGAGAACAGGCCAAGATGCATGAAAACTGTGATTAAAAACCTTTCTGAATATTATCTTGTTTTTTTTTTTTTTTTTTTTTTTTGCATTATTTGAGGTCTGAAAGCTCTGCAATTTTTTTTTGTTATTTCAGCCATTTCACATTTTCTGCAAATGCAGTAAATGCTCTAAATTAATGTATTTTTATTTGGAGTTTGGGAGAAATGCTGTCCGTAGTTTATAGAATAAAACAACAATGTTCATTTCACTCAAATGTATACCTATAAATAGCAAAATCAGAGAAACTGATTCAGAAACTGGAGTGGTCTTTTTTTCCAGAGCTGTATATATATATAGTACCAGTCAAAAAAATTGATACACCCTGTTATTTAGTGTTTTTAGTGGTAATTCTAACAAAATACTAATTTAGGTGGTTCTTATCTGGGGTGCTGTTAACTTGAGGTTTCTGAGACTGGTAACTCTGATTAACTTATCCTGTGCATCAGAGGATACTCTTGGCCTTCCTTTCTTTAATGGTCCTGATGAGAGCTAGTTTCATCATAACATCCTCTCGTGACTGCTCTTTCTGACCTTGATTTCTTATAGCATTTTTATTTCATTATTTAGTTCTTGGTTCTTGTCATAATATGGATTAGAACTTTACTCAAACAGTTCTATTCACTGTGTACCAACTCTACCTCTTCACAACTTTTTACCTTTAACCTTTAACTGACGCTCTCAAACGCATTAAGAGAAGCAAGAAATTAAGTAAGTAATTAACTCTTGACAAGTTCAGCACAGCTGTTAACTGAAAACTGATTATTCCAAGTGACTCTACCTCATAAAGCTGACTGAGAAATTCCAGCCAAGATGTTCAAAGCTGTCTGTATCTAATCAAAAGGTGCTATATTGAAGAATGTAAAATATAAAACACACTCTGGTTTGTTTATCTTTTTTTTTTTTTTACTAAATGATTTCATATGTTTTTTTCTTAATAGTTTGGATGACTTTTAGTATTAATCTACAATGCGGAACATTTTAAAATAATGAAAAACAGCTGAATTTAAGGTGTGCCCAAACTTTTGACTGGTCCTGCATAAAAGATCATGGCATAATAGCAAAAACAGCAATAAATGGCATTAAAATTATGAGTATTAATAAGACCAATTTACAATTTTAATACCCCCGATATAATAATATAATATCAATATAATGATAGTATGATTGCGTAATAATAATGCATTAAACCTTACTTACAAAGTAAAGGGATTTTTCAGTTATTAAAAATTCTTACACATTCGAATTGGAATCAAGAATAGTGTTCACATATACTTAATAAATAAATACAAAAACAATGGTTTTGAATAAAGTTGACAAACCTAAGCGTTCACATTAACAATTAATACACTCTTCTCGTTGAGTAAACACAATGGGAAATTATGAGGTCAGCATAAATTATTGAGGTTATGTCCATATATTATAAAATAAGTCGATACTGTAATTATTGTGACAGGTCTAGGTCTGTGGATAATTAATTAGAGGCTGAAAACAACACTAAACAAGTATTGAACGATTCATTTAACATCACAAATATCAGTATATACATGTGGTGTTTTTGTTGCCGTATCAGTATGTGTTTCTTATGAAAGTCTTTTTAATTACCACTACTTTATGTGTGCTGCAGGGTGGTAACATGCAATTATTTATATATAAAAGTTAATAAACAGCTCCAAAGACACTTGTTTTTAATTTATTATTATTATTATTATTATTATTATTTTTTTCACATTTTCGTGTTGGAACCAAAAGTAAAATAATTATGCAACTCTGAGTAAGCCGAATAAATACTTTAATATAACTAACTGGATATCCCTCTCAAGAGTGCATCACTCTGCTCAGTATAGTAAGTATTAGCAGAAAACACATCAAACTCAAAATTGTGGATCTGCCTGGGATTATAAAATCCCTGCATGATGATGCATTACCAAGTTTGCCCATAAAAGTAGCATTCATATTATTATCACATTATATAAAAACCTTATGATATGAAGTGAATGTTAAGTTTTGCTGGTTAGTGGGCTTCACTGATACTTAAGCTGTTTTGCCTAAAATGTGTTTTTATTGCAATGATTAGTGATTTTCTCATAACAGACCTCCAATTATGTACTAATAAAGGTCATAATATTATCACAGCATTTAGGAATGTGTGGTACCATTACTCTTAATGTACTGTATCTTATACTGGAGTTGTACCAGAGCTCCCTATGATGGTCTAAAGGTTGGCTTCAAATATCAGTTGGCAAATGTTTTATGTATAACATTTATACCCTCTGAGCAGTCAGATTTATAACGAGTCAATGCAATGCTACTGTAGCCAATAAAACACAATACACAGGGAATTTACAGCAGTCCTCATGAAACAGTCAAACAAGTTCTACTCCACTGGAAAAGAATCAGAGGAAAAACACAGAGCTGGAATTCGCAGAACAGCTATGTCTTTTGGAAGAAAAAAAAAACAATTGCAAAAACAAAGCTTATATATCAGTCTAGCCCACTAAACCTCAAAGGTTCCCATTCAATTCATATCATAAGGTTATTAAATTATGTAAATACGGATGCCACTTTTCTGGGCAAACTTGGTAATGCATCATGCTGCAGAGATTTTATAACCCCAGGCAGATCTACACTGTTGAGCTTATAATATTTCTGCTAATCCTTACTGTGCTGGGCTGAGTGATGTACTCTTGAGGGGGGGTCTCCAATTAGTACTACTGAAGTCTTTGCTTCACAAGGAAGATTTACAGGGGTTGGACAATGAAACTGAAACACCTGTCATTTTAGTGTGGGAGGTTTCATGGCTAAATTGGAGCAGCCTGGTGGCCTCTCTTCATTAATTGCACATTGCACCAGTAAGAGCAGAGTGTGAAGGTTCAATTAGCAGGGTAAGAGCACAGTTCTGCTCAAACTATTGCAATGCACACAACATTATGGGTGACATACCAGAGTTCAAAAGAGGACAAATTGTTGGTGCACGTCTTGCTGGCACATCTGTGACCAAGACAGCAAGTCTTTGTGATGCATCAAGAGCCACGGTATCCAGGGTAATGTCAGCATACCACCAAGAAGGACCAACCACATCCAACAGGATTAACTGTGGACGCTGTAAGAGGAAACTGTCTGAAAAGGATGTTCGGGTGCTACCAACCACCTTAACCACCCAATTTTGATTTCAAGCTAACGTATAAACCATACGCCCATTTGTAGTTACAATGCTGTTACAGATCACTTGTTGTGGAACTACTTTTTGGCGGAAGGCACAGTCCATATTAAAGCACATTCATTATAGATTTTTTTTTTGCGAGTCTTTTATTTTCTTTATTCATTTTGTTAAAAAACAAACTTCTATAAAAGCAATAGAACACTCAAGGTCGCGTGTTATCGCAAATATCATTGTGATAACACACTCCTTCTTGTATTCTATTGCTTAAACATGCAACAACTCACGAAATATGACACATATGATCTTGGCAGCTCTCAGATTTTAGATATGTGGGCTGAAATTCAGCCAGTATCAGTATCAGTATGCTAGCAGAGCAATCCTTCTATTTCTGTTATGACATGCTGGAAAACAAGACCAGGCATGATCAGGAAACACGTTCAATTAACAACATACCAGGTGATGTGTTTAATTTGATGTCATGGGAAATTGGCAGTAGTTTCTGGGCACACACACAGATATTCATGCACACACAAACACACACACACACACACACACACATAAGGATTGAGGCCCATCTGTGTGCCATGTGGTGACATCCCAATGGTTATGGGGTTGTAAATAGTAATGAAACTGGTTTGCTGTATTTTTCCTGCGCACCGCAGTGACCCCTGGAATGCGGGATCCAGTAAAAATGAATACCATACAATTCTCGCCGGGCAACGGTGGTAAATTCCCCACGAAATGGCATATTTATAACAAATATTTATAATGAAAAAGGGCCGCGCCACAAACAGTGTCGGCGCTCACTCTGGAAGTGCCAGGAGTCTTCGGGTTATTCAAACATGTGAAATAAAACACAGCGGCAATTCCTTTAGTGTCACGGCGAATCCAGCTGCGATAAATCTATCCCCTCCTCCTCCTTCCTCATCATCTCTATCGCGCTCCCCACACGCCTCCGCAGAGGGGCCTCCTGCACTCTTTTCCTGATCCCCGCTGGAGATTTTTGTCGGGAAAGATTTAGTCTGCGTTTCTTCTGGACTGTAGCGTGGGCTCCCGTCTATCCGTCACCCTCCCCCTTATCTGCAGCCATTCGCTGTTCGGCAGGACCCGTCCGAAGCACAGATAATTCGGACGGAAGGCGGTCATCACTTTCCTCCGCTATGACTATGACTGGAACCGATAGATTCTGACACTGTGAAGGACACTAGCGGCCCGCTCTCTCTAGTTTCTTTGGGGCCTAGTTATCGGTTTTGCGATTTAGTGAGGCGGGCGATTACAAATCACGCAACGACAGAGCCTCTCCAAGGGCAAACGGATGCGGCCCATCGGCGATCACAGGAGGGGAGGGGCTAAGTGACGGAGCCAAAGAGATGCATCTTTATCTGGAGGCGATAAATAAAGCAACTCATGACTAGAAACTAGGGATGCACCATAAATTAACATTTTGGGCTGAAGCCAAAACCAAACAAATTAAATGCAACAAACTGAACATTTAAAACCAATTAAAAATATACATTGAACACTATATGATAAGTGATGATATAACATCCAACAGACAAACCAAAGAAACCACAATACATTTACCTCAGCAGTGCTATTGTAATCACAATGTATACCTACATTGACATCAAGTTCAGCTATCCAGCTACATCAGTAGTGCCATTCCAATCATAAATCTACTGTACCTTAGCATTGTCATTCTAATCATAAATGTACTTAAGCAGTGCAATCGTAGTGACACATTTAGCTAGTTACCTCAGCAGTGTTATTTTAATCATATTGTTACCTCAGTAGTGTATATTTTCTGCAGTAAATCATAGTATATGTATTCATTTCTTTTTTTGTATTGTGTGGTACATCACGGACACCTGTGTGGGTTTTTACTTATTTATTCGTCTGTAGTTGCACTCTTATTATTTTTACTACCTTTGATTTTTTTTTACCTATGATTTTATGATTCCAATTATCTTTTTTGTTTTATATTATTTTGAAATATCTTATATATCTTATTAAAATACTTGGTATTTTTATTTATTTATTCATTTATTTATCATTTTTATTTGACAATCCCTTCCCTATGTATTGGCTTGGCTACAATGTAAATGAGGGCCACCCTCAATGTACTCCGAGTTTAAATAAAGGTTGATTGATTGATTGATTGATTGATTGAAGCCATGGAAACGAGCGAGCTGGCTATTTTTCTGCAGAACAAGTAATCTGTAGATGGGTAATTTATCACCAACAGTAGTGTAGAAGAGGCGGGCAATTTGGACATTGCAATGATATATATATATATATATATATATATATATATATATATATATATATATATATATATATATATATATATATATATATATATATATATATTGATCAGCTACAACAGAGTAAGAAATTGGACTCCTGTATCAATTTCATACACCCACTCATATTTTGCACTGATTGTTCTTTTGTTCCTTTAAATTTACCTCAGTAGCGCCATTGAAGTCACATGCAGCTAGATAACTTGGAATGTACACTAAACATGACATCAAATATGAAAGGTATGTAAGTTATTATTCTAGCACTGTACAGCTTGTATCTTTCAGCTGGAGAGAATCTGGTTAAACTTAAAATCTTAATTTTAGATAAAAGACTGCAACATGTCTTAAAACTAAACTTTTTTTTTTTTTTTTTGCCATTTTTGCACAAATATTGTGCATCCCTATTAAAAGCTCAACTCACACACCCCTTGCATTCCTGCACATCCAAAAAGAAAAAAAACACATCCTGCTTGGTAGCTGATGGTCAGCATGGATGACAATGACCCTTGACTAATCAGAAAGCTGAGAGTCTGTAGGTGTGCTGCTTTAGGGCACTAGAAGTGAAGGAGGAATACATAGCGTTGCACTCCTTCACTAGAAAGAGACTCCACAGCCTCAAATATCTCCCCTCATTAACAAGACATTTGGATTAAGCTAGGCGTGATTTGATTAATTCATTCAATATGAGAGGGATTTCAGAAATATTGCATGCGTGTAATTCTCTCTAATTGTCTATTGTATTATTAAATGGATTGCAACGTTGCTGTTACTGACTGTGGGAAATACCGCATGCAATACAGTACTAGTGAGTAATGAGGTAGGGTCCTATAAAAGTGTTTATATGAATTATGTCCTATTAGTTAAATAGTTCTTACTGAGCTAAATTACTCAAATGAACTGTATTCACAATATGTAATTACACACAGCTCTGGAAAAAAAAAAAAAAAAACAAGAGATCACTTCAGTTTTTGAATCAGTTTCTCTGATTTTTTATTTATTTTTTGCTTGCAATAGGTTTATGTTTGAGTAAAATTAACATTGTTGTTTTATTTTATAAACTACGGACAATATTTCTCCCGAATTAAAAAAAAAATACAAAATAATAATTTAGAGCATTTATTTGCTGAAAATGAAGAAATGGCTGAAATGACAAACCTCAAATAATGCAAAGAAAACAACTTAATATTCATATACTGTAGTTTTAAGAGTTCAAAAATCAATATTTGGTGGAACAACCCTGCTTTTTATTTACAGTTTTTATGCACCTTGGCATGTTCTCCTCCACCAGTCTTACACACTGCTTTTGGATAACTTTATGCCTGCACTCCTGGTGCAAAAAAATCAAGCAGTTCAGCTTACTTTGATGGCTTGTGATCATCCATCTTCCTCTTGGTTATATTCCAGAGGTTTTCAATTTAATAGAATCAAGGAAAAACATTATCATTAAGTGGTCTCTTATTTTATTTTTTTCAAGATCTGTATATTTCTATGGAAACCTTTGCCTTTTTTTACCTATTTAAACAAATGAACATGTAATTTTAAGGTGGAAAGTACACCAGATATGGACACAATGCACTGACCAATGCCTATTGGGTCAGGAGCTAGTATGTGTAAAATGTGATGTACTGAATCTGGATATGATTTCTACTACTTCTAGCTAGAAGCCACAGGTCATGATCATTACCTCTGTGGGTGGTTGCCATGGTTTCTATGACATTTTCCTTGCACAGAAGTTAATTAAAACACACCTCTAAAAAAAGTAAGACCTCAAAAAAGACATGTGTTCTATCTATATTATTATTACTACAACAAAACCAACACTAAAATGGTCTATTATAGTAAACTATCCTATATTCTAAAGACTTTTACATTTAAATTTACATTTAAAGTATTTATCAGATGCACCTTTATCCAGAGCGATTTACAACAGTGCTTAGATGTTACTTCAAATATCCAAAGCTAGTTTGTAGACTAGGATCAAGAGATACACAGAGCTTGATCATGTCTAGAACTCTAGGAACCTTTTTTTTTTTCTTTGATTAGTTTAGGAACTCTTTGAAAAGAAGTGTCTTCAGTCGACGTTTGAAGACCGCGAGTGACTCTGCTGTTCTGACAACCAGTGGAAGTTCATTCCACCACCTTGGTGCTCCAGCACAGAGAAGAGTCTGGATGTTTTTGTTTTCTGTGTGTTTTGAAGGATGGAGGTTCGAGACAACAGTTTAATTGAAAAAAGAAGTGGAAGGTTGGTGCAAACTGGTACCAAGAGTTTTTTTTTTTTTTTTTTTTTGTGTTGGGAAGCCCAATTGTTCACAGTTCTGCAGTACTGGACCGCATTCCCAAACACTGAGGCGCATGCTCAGTTTAAATCCGGTACAAGACCTTTGAGTTAGTCGAGGCTGGGTGAGCAGTCCAGGGCTACCCCTTTGGTAGCGCTGAATAATTCATGATATCTGACAGGGCACAAAGCTCTGCTCATAGCTGGCATTTACAATGACACTCTACAGGGATGGCACAGGTTGGGCTAGGGCGACGGAGGGAGCAGATGTGAAGGCCGGGAAGGAAAGAGAGAAATGCTAAAAAAAATAAAATAAAAAAAAAGGATGGAGGAAATAACGGAAATGAAACAGGGTGCACAAACAGTGCGTGTGAAGAGAGAGAGAAAGTGAGAGAGAGAGAGTGAGTGAGACGAGGACGGGGGGGGGTCTCTCTGTGCAGTGATTAAAACTACGCCTCAGGTCACTGTCCCCATGAGAGCTGGAGAGATGGATGGAGCAAAGTGCGAGGTAATCCCACATGCCAGCAGTGTGCTTACTCTGCCCACCCAGTATTTAGCAGGCCCACCTTCAGCTCCCTCCAGGCTAAAGCCATTTTCATCTCATTCCGTTCAGGTGCGCGACGTCCATCAATCCGTCTCTCACTCACTCACACGCTAATAAGCAGCTCGTCACGGGCCCTTCGCTCGTACCTTTAATTATCTTCTAGCATCAGGCTCCGGGTTCCCACTGAGAACTCACTTTTGAGTATTTCTCTAAAACTTATTTAATCAGAAATGAGCCGTGTAATATTTCCCCATCAAAGTTATAAGAAATCAAAGGACAAATTGGCACAGCATGGCTGTATTAAGCTGTTTTATAATAGTAATACGTAGTAATACGCCAGTTAACCGCAATTAAACATCAGCAGCATATTTTATAGGCTAGCCCTGCTAGCCGCTTAGTTTAAGCACCAGTTAAAAAGTTTTTTCGCTTTATACCTCAATCTTAGGTATGAAAAAAATTATGTTCTGCACCAGGATCCAAGTGTGCTCCAAGTATTCCATACCATAAAGGGCAAATTGTTGGTGCATGTCTTGCTGGCGCATCTGTGACCAAGACAGCAAGTCTTTGTGATGCATCAAGAGCCACGGTATCCAGGGTAATGTGAGCATACCACAAAGAAGGACCAACCACATCCAACAGGATTAACTGTGGACGCTGTAAGAGGAAGCGGAATTCAATGTGCACCTCAACTCTCCTGTTTCCACCAGAACTGTCTGGCAGAACAATTAGATGTTTCAGTTTCATTGTCCAACCCCTGTAGATGTGATATAAACACAAATAATTTTTTTTTTTTCTGCCTAAATGTTATAATCGCACGTTAATTTGTGCAACATTTGGATGGAATCCCAGCTATTATCGTACAAGCTCACTTTGTACTACAAAGTGCACTTTATAGTGCCCCCCCCACACACACACAGTTGGTTCACCCCAGGGTCACCAACACGTATTTATTACTCCTTTGTCTGGCAGTCTTTGTATTGCAGCTGTCAGCAACATCCATGCCAACTCAATCGACCAAGGACTGAAATTTTAGCAAAGTGTAGAGATGTCCGATTTTATACGTTTGGAACTGAAATGCCTGCATATATATATATATATATATATATATATATATATATATATATATATATATATATATATATGTATATAATGATACCTAAAAGCCTTCTCTGCTGCAGTAACAGCTCATCCTCCTCAGGCAAGGCTTTATGGTACAGATATATGACTTCATTAAACCACAAGAGCATTAGTGAGGTCAGGTACTGATGTTAGATGATTAGTTCTGGATCACAAACTCCACTTTAACCCATCCCTGAGGTATTTAATAATGTTGCATCACTCCAGAGAGCGCAATTCTACTCTCCCGTGCTGCTGTGGGGCTGAATGCCCTTCAGCCACTGCTTGGTTTGGGCCAGGCTGTCATTAGGCTTATGCGCAGCTGCTCCCCAACATCCCATTTTATCATAAGTGTTCTTCTACTGAGATTTTACAAACTGTGTAAATGTGCACTTGAATTCCTACGTCAGCAGCAAGCCCACCTTAAAGAGCCGAAGTAATTAAATTCACTTTTACAGTGTCTTTAAGGGGAAGCAGCACCATGGTACAATGCTTGTTCATTTATACATTTATAAATGAAGATTGCTTGAGGTTTTACTATATCCTTGAAATCTGAAAGCTCTTTTCTCTCATTTTTATGCACCGTTGATTCATAAACTAGAATGCTGTGTGGATGAAACCAGTGGAAAAAAAAAAAAAAAAAAAGTTTTCCAGAATGTTTGAAGGATGGTGTCAACAACCTTCACCTGAATGTGGACAAGACAAAGGAAATGGTTGTTGACTTCAGGAGAGCACAACACACCCGCTCTCCACTCAACATCGACGGGTCCTCTGTGGAGATTGTTAAGAGCACCAAGTTCCTTGGTGTCCACTTAGCAGATAACCTCACCTGGACCCTGAACACCAGCTCTACAGCCAAGAAAGCCCAGCAGCGTCTCTACTTCCTCCGGAAGCTGAGAAAGGCCCGTCTCCCTCCACCCATCCTCACAGTCTTCTATAGAGGGACCATTGAGAGCATCCTGAGCAGCTGCATCACTGCCTGGTTTGGGACCTGCACCGTCTCTGACCGCAAGACCCTCCAGCGTATTGTGAGGACAGCTGAGAGGATCATCGCCGTCTCTCTCCCCTCCATCACGGACATTTACACCACCCGCAGCATCCGCAAAGCAACCAGCATTGTGAATGACCCCACTCATCCCTCACACGAACTGTTCTCCCTCCTGCCTTCGGGAAGAAGGTACCGCAGCATCCGGTCCAGCACGACCAGATTCTGCAACAGCTTCTACCCCCAAGCCATCAGACTCCTCAACTGCAGAGACTGAACTGATGTTTTTTCTGTACATGCACACACACTCTTACCCCACTTACCCCAGAAAATGGAAAGCACTAAAAACCCTACTACCTCACTGGACTCTATTGCACACTGTGTAATAGAGGTAATTACTACCTCACTGGTCTTTTTTGCACACTTTTTGCACACTGCATAATTTGCACACTGTCTTGTTATTTATTATTCTTTGTCTGTATTGTGTTGTATTGTCTGTCTTTTGTACTGTTGCACTATTGTTCTGTCTACACTGTGTTTATGTGCACCATGGTCCCTGGAGGAACGTTGTTTCGTTTCACTGTGTACTCTGTATATAGCTGAAATGACAATAAAAACCACTTTGACTTTGACACAACAAGGTTGCACAGATTCAATAACCAGTTTTATAATTCCAAGAACCGAGTTTTTTTTTTATTGTTGTAGCCTGAATGCTACACTAGTATAGTAGAGCTACACAGACAGAGTGGGTGCATCCCAAATTCATACTAAAATTTGCACAAAAAAGTGTAAATTTGATTATACGCAAATATATTAGATAAAGTAGCTACTCAAATCTGGACCAATATTGGGGAAAAAAGTCTACAAATATCAATTAAAATGATGCATGCAGTGATGAATGTTGGCATAGAAACATTTCAAACACTTGTTTCTATAGAGAGCCCTGTTTTTTTCCAGGGAAAAGACCAACTCAGATTTGTGCCGAGTGCCACATGCGCCAACACCCCGGTTGCCAAGTATAATACCACATTTGTCCCAATTCCACATGGCCATTGCTGCCGTACATCTGCTGAGTTCAGGCTGATTCTTCAAGCTAGCTGGAAAGGCACTTAAACCCAAAGTACACTCCTTCCTAGGGGTGTGACGAGACAATAATATCACGAGACGAGACACGATACTGGGTTCAGGAGAATGAGACGAGACGAGATTTAAAAAAAAAAAAAAAAAAAAAAGCGTGAAAAATAAAAAAATGGCTTGAAATCTAGTTTTATTTGACAAAATCATATAACTCAAACTTAACAGACTTGTTTTTTCTTACACATTAATTTGATAAGAAATAGAAATAAGAATAAGAATATATATATTTTTTTCTACGTCTTATATAGTGCAAACCATAACCAGTCATATTAAGCCTATGGTTTGTGTTTTTTTCTCTTAAATCTCTTGTAATTGAAGTATTTGCTATCGCTACTGTGTTGCCAGATCCCTCTTAAAAAGTCCACACTAAACTGCGAGACAGGTTTAAGCTTGATGAGAAATATCGTCACAATTAATCCACGAGATATCGTCACACCCCTACTTCTTTCCCCATCTATAGATATTAGATATTTTGATTTATGATATCAGATGATCCTTGCTTGATATGAGCTATTAATATATATAATATTCAGATCTCAATACTATGGGCAAAGTTGCTGCGCTGACAATGACAGCACAACTTCACATCAGAGAGTAAAAAATGCAAAAGAAGTCAACAAAGCACAAATGATATTTTGTTTATGAGAATGTATAGATAGAATGGACACAATAGTGTCTGGCTATGTTTAAAATGAATTATATCACACTTAGTTCTGACCCTGCAATGTGATTGGCTGAGAGATGTTCTGTGAATGACACTATCAGCTGGTAATGCACTTTAGTTACCGAAGCCTAGCAACAATACAGCGCTTACAAGCCAAACAGCACAGCTAAAACCAGAGCAGCAATAGAGCTATTTTAACTCACAGAGTGTTTATAACCAAACAGATCGTATTTTCTTATTCTCTTTGACTCAAAATCTTTAAGTAAACAGCAATAATGGAACTGTGGTAAAATTAAGCAAAAACATACTCAAGGTTTGTGCTATAATGTGTAATATTGGCACTGCAGTGTTGTTTTACAGCACTCATATTACACATTATAGCACTCCCTCTAAATGTGGCAATAAAAAAAAATACATTACTTTAATCACACAATTGATTTAAACCTAAGCAAAACTGGAATCACTTGGAACTGGAATCTTTAAGAAAAATCTAAATCAGAAGCAAAATCAAATAAATTCATATAGGATATGCAACCCTAAATATATGAGTCTCCTTTAAAAAGATTGAACCACAGGCAAAATCTTTCCAACAGTAATCTGACACCATGTGCTCTGAACCATAACACCACCTACACCACCTCTAGATAAACCATCTCCATCTGTATCTACAGCACATGTGTCAAACACAAGGCCCGCGGGCCAAATGTGGCCCGCCACGTCTTTTTATGTGGCCCGTGAGAGCTTGTAAGATCTTAGTGTCTATAATAAATAAGTCAGAAGCGTTCTTTGACCAAAAAATACATTTCCCACAATGCTTGTCGATTGTATTACCCGCAAAGTTACGGCTTACTGCCACTACACGGCAGTGTAGTCATTGATGTGGAAACCCTGCCGGAGGGAAGGTGTAACTTCGCGGGTGGAATTGAGACATATAAATGTTTATCCCATAATGTCCAGAAAAAGAGAAGTTGATGCAGACGGACGGCTGTGCTTCAAGGCGAAAGACCGGTATGCCTTTTGTGTTACGAAGAGTGTTACTGACCAAAATAAACGCTTTTTAGGAGAGATATAAGTTCTGTGTAAATATTTATAAGACAATAGCTGACAAAATCTGTTTTAATGACGTTAATAAACATCACTGGGACAGCGCTAGTCGCAGTTTCACCGCAGCAAAGTACGAGGACGTGAATCACTTATCTAACCAGCCTTTACTAATTTCTGCCCTCAATAACCCTTTCAATAACCTCCAATAGCCTTTAATAGTCTTCAGTAGCCTTCAACAGTCTAACCTTGCAGCCGTGGTGTGTCCACTAAACTCCGTAGTTATAAACATCCTGAGGTTAGCAGCGCGATAACTGACCTGTTTATAATGTAATCCCAGCAGTGACTCATGCTCTAAACGGCTGCTGTTAGGTGATTGGGCTGAAAGATGAACTGTAGAGAGCTGTATTATTCGGTTACAAAAATCTTTATTTCATACACAGAAGAACTTAAAAATTGTAAAAACGCTCCAGACTGGCTGAGCTGAGCCCTGTAGCCCGTGGCTGGGCTGTAGCTCTGACTCAGTAAAGACTGCGGACTTGTGGTGCTGCTGCTGCAGCTCCCACTAGTGGTTGGATGAGGAACTGCTAAATCTGAGGAAATGCTATGTTCTTAACAGCTCACAATTTTTGATTTTATATTTATTAAGCCTTATTTCAGTTAATAATTTCAAAGTTAATATAACTTGATGTCATGTCATTTCTATTCACTTGAATAGTTTGGTTCTTGATTGATGGAGTTTTTGGATTTCATGACATGACAAATTAAAAGGATTTATGTTAATAGAGCAACAAGCAAACATTTTTTCCATGCAACTGTAATATTTGATTGAATAAATAATATATTGAGAGTTATTTAACATTAAGGAGTAATTACATTCATTTACATATATTACATTTGGTTACATTTTATTACATTTATAAGTTACATCTGGCCCTCGGAGGACAGCCAATATGCCAATGTGGCCCTCGGCCAAAATGAGTTTGACACCCCTGATCTACAGTATTGTACCATGCCCAAGAGACCCCCAAGGATACCCACAGACACATAGATACAGCATAACTGTAACCTTTCTCTGTCTATCTTTTCAATATATTGGATAAGATTGGATGGACTTACCACCAATGGCCTCATTCACAAATTAAGAGTTTCTCTGGAGGTTCTGACACTGATGCCCCTTCCCATTGTTTGTTTGTGCCATTGATTCTTATACCTCACTGTCACATAAAGAAAAATCTGCATGGATATAACTAGTAAATGCTCCAATAAATGTCCCAATATCTCTTTTTTCTCTCAGCCAGAGTTTCTCAGCCCTGCTCCTAAAGGTCCACTGCTCTGTACTGTTTAGAGTTCTACCTTTTCCCACACGCCTGATCCAGATAATCAGCTCATTAACAGCACATTACTGAGCTGCAGGGGACGTGGGCGGAGGAAGCAGTAAAAATGTGTTGGGCAGTGAGCTTCCAGGACCAGGGCTGATCAAAACTCTCACACACACATTCAGATTTAAATGATGCCCAAAAGTGTTTAAAAAAAAAAAAAAAAAAAAAGCTGGAGAAATTGGAGATTGACGTTTTGTGAGTGAAAGTGTTGATGATGTGTAAAAAGCCTGGATCCTGCTGAATCATCATGGCAAACATCCCAACTGCAGTTAAGGCACAATGAGGTGCGTTTTAAAAGTACAAAAAGCGAGTCTGTGACATTTTTCTTGAAAATGAAAAGAATAAAAACAAAAATGAAAAAAAAAACCCTTTGACCCCAATTTTTTTCTTGTTTTATCAAATTTGACAAAGATTTTACTTACGAATTTACATTACATTTAAATGTGATGTGTGTAAACTTTTTCTTTTTAATAAAAAGTTTATTTCAATGTATGGCGACAGTTCTATATAGAAAATCAGCTCTGTTCATGAATTAAATTATAAGGCCACAGAACAAGGGATAGTCAAAAAGAGCAAGGTCAATACCGATGAACAACAGCCAAGGAAATAAACATACCATACCAGGGGTCAGACAAGAGGAGGCAACAATAGAAAGAAGACAAAAATAAAGTCGAGTCGAGGGAAGCAAAAACAAGGTTCTAACAGGAGAACCTTCGATTCTAGGCAGGGATGTGTGTGTGTGTGTGAAGTGAGAGTATATATATATATATATATATATATATATATATATATATATATATAGTGCAGTGGACAGGTGATCTCAATACTCAGGTGATTGACTTGTTATGCAGTGTTATGTGATCGTGAATGGGTGTGATGCCAGTGTGTGGTGCATTCTGGGTATCGTAGTCCAGAGACTGGAGATCGCAGAGAGAGAAATGAGTGCAGTCTTTGACTGTTGTTTTACACTTATGTTAGGTCTATCGAAAGGGAATTGTCTTGTACAAGTCATTTTTTTATTATAAAAATCGAATATGAAGAAGCTTGACTCGCACATTTACATCAATGCATTTTGCAATGCTTTTCAATATAAAGGTCCACATTCACCAAAAGCTGTAGTTAATTTTGTATTTGTTTTCTGTGCAAGAATGCAACATTTTGTTAGTACTGGAGCAAGCATTTGCTAAGTACAGCAAAAGTCGTCAAATTTCTTACATAACATGTAAATGCAAATTAGTTCAAGCTCTAGAACTGACAAACTGAATAGCCTGCATAACATGACATAATGCGTAATTAGATTGGTAACAACTGAAGTGTTGTAGCGCCCCCTAAGGGCCAATCAGTAGTTACTGTATCCATTTTAAAACAAACAAATTATATATATATATTTTATAAAATAGATATGATTGATTGTTTTAAAATTACACATATTATGAATATTGCAATAACACTGTCTGTCCTTGTAGTCCTTGTAGATATTGAATATTTATTGCTGTGTTTTACCAAACAGTACAGTTTCTGACATTTTCTGTCCATTTTGACACGCAAACTGGCACTGAGCGCTGGTCATTAATATGCATTAGCTCATTAATAATTTATGGTCTTTGATTCGCTGTCACTGAGGCCACATGTAAAAGCACGGCCACATTTAAGAGGCTAGAATCCAGTCTATTGACTTTATAAACAGAACTAAAATACTGTGTCCTACATTTAATCACATGTATATGATAATTGTACATGTGTGGGGAATTCAATTTTTATAAATGTCAGACTAAGAGATTCACAAAAATCAGATTTAATGAAAGTGATGAATTATGTGGACATCTATCTTATCCAAAATTATGCTTGAATCTGGACCTCCATGGCTCGAATTGACCAATATGTAAAGTGTTGCTAACTGGTTGCTATATGTTGCTATATGGTATGTTACTCCAGGTGGTTGCTGCTACAGGGTAAAGAGTTGGTTGCTATGGTATCCTAGGTTGTATGTGTGGTGTTGTAGCTCATTAAGACATAGGTTCTTACTATTACACCATTCATTCCTTTAGAAAAAAAAGATGATAATTTTACAAAGACTCTAAATCAGATTGGTTCAAAAACTCATAAAACTTCACTATTTTTTGTGTAAAGTGGACAAATTCTACCTCTTTTTACATGTTAGAATAGGTCTATGGGCTATACAAAACATGTTCATGAAGTTTTTTCCACAAAATCACTCTAGTATAAATCAGAGATCTCACCAGATCTAATCTTACCAGTTTCTGTCCCTTTCAGAATGAGCCGTTTGAGGGCTCTGACACTTTTATGAAAAGTAGCTGTTGTTGGCAACAGCTAGCATGTTTATGTTGAGCTTTTACTGCGTGTTAGTGTTAGCTTGTGCTAAATGCTAAAACGCAAATAAGCTCTTTGATGCTTAACTGCGATAAAAATACAAAACTAGTAACAAAACTGTTATTGAAAAATGTGTTTAGATCTCCCACCCTGACTTTCCACAGATCCCTCCATCAGACGAAGTCTGCTGGCTAATCCAGCTGTGTACTGTCTGAGGTTCTTACTCAGCAGACAGAAATGGCGCTTCTTTGACTGATATAGTGGGTGGGGCTACAGTAGGGGGGTGACCTGTGACTGGTGGTGCCAGGGTGGTGCCCATATCAATGCCCATATACTTATTGTGACATCACAATAAGGGAGCATCCAAACAGCTCATAGAAGCAGCATATATTCCTGACACTAAACTCTTTCAACTGATTCACAGAAAGTGGATGAATGTATGGATGGATTAGAACAAAAAAACATATTGAATACATATGTTTGGATGCCTACAGTACATATTTTACTGCACTTATCCAAAAATCTGTACAGAAATACATTATAGCAGATTGGGAGTTGAGTTAAAACTAAGTTAGAATAATAAAAAAAAAAAAGAAGAAGAAGAAGAAATACATAGACCATAACAGTAGAGAGAAGAACAATAGTGTGTTTCACTGCATAACATAATTACATAATAATGCAAATAATAAGAAGTACAAGAAGAAGAAAAAATAGAACAAAATAATATATAAAAAATATATATATTTATTGTTTAGTAATCAGTTACGAGTAATAACCCAGGTGTTAGGATTTACAGTGGTACAGTAGTAATTATACAAAAAAAAGTACCCAACCTTTCCTAGATCATTTTTCAAACTAAATCAAATGATTGCTGAGTACCGTAACTTTCTGATGCCCTTACATTATTTGATGTAGTGTGGGTGCCATGTATCATTACCATACAGTAGAAAACTACAGAGGAATCTAACCTTTACCCCGAGATAAAACAAGCTATCCTATGCATTTTCTCTCCCTGGAGACGCTGTGCTTATTTAATGTATACAGTACGGTGCAGCGCACTGTCTCGCCATTAATGCATAATGCAGATCTCCCCGTGCTGATGAGTCTAAAGTTAGAAAGTTTCTGTGTCTTTACAGTCCGTTTGCATTTGTTATTCAAAGAGTCTGAGAAGTGGCGGCAGAGTGGAACAATGACACCGAAAGGTCTGCACTGAAAAAAAAAAAAAAATACATGCGTAAAATTTAATTTTAAAAAAGTTTCGCAACTTTCTTTTTTTGCATTCACCTTTTTTAAGTAAATTTAAGTAACTTCAACTCGGTTTCAAGACTTAAATGTTACATAGAGTAAATAAGTGAACTGAACTTCAGTCAATCCTTTCTTTTAGTAAACTTTACTTAATTTATTTTTGCTGAATCAATCCTTTCTTTTAGTAAACTTTACTTCATTTATTTTTGCTGAATCAATCATTTCTTTTAGTAAACTTTACTTAATTTATTTTTGCTGAATCAATCCTTTCTTTTAGTAAACTTTACTTAATTTATTTTTTGCTGAATCAATTATTTATTTTAGTAAACTTTACTTCATTTATTTTTGCTGATTCAATCCTTTCTTTTAGTAAACTTTACTTCATTTATTTTTGCTGATTCAATCCTTTCTTTTAGTAAACTTTGCTCTGAGCACATGGCTTTAAATACAAACAAAGGGATGGAAAGAACATGGAGGCTGACAAGGGACAGGACAAGGACGTAACAACTTTACTTAATTTATTTTTGATGAATCAATCCTTTATTTTAGGAACCTTCAATTAATATCTACATTGAATGTTACCTAATTACAATTACTTAATTTATACAATATTATTATATATATATAATTTTAGTTAAAACACACAATCAAATATTTACATAATCTCAAAGATTTATTTTGTAAACAGACCAAGTCTCGCTGTCTCAACACATGAATGACATGTAATACATGTACTTTATATCCATGTGTTGAGGCAGTGTAATGTGTGTGTTTTAACTAAAATATTTAAATTTCAGGAATTATAATATATTATGTATCATAAATTATTTGAGTAATATTGTGTAAATTAAGTAATTGTAATTAGGTAATATTGTATGCTGAAATTAAGTAAAGTTTACTAAAAGAAAGGATTGATTCAGCAAAAATAATTGAAGTAAAGTTTACTAAAAGAAAGGATTGACTGAAGTTCAGTTCACTTATTTACTCTATGTAACATTTAAGTCTTAAAACTGAGTTGAAGTTACTTAAATTTATCTGAAAAAAAGCAAATTCAGAAAGTTGCAAAACGTTTTTTAAGTACATTTTTTACGCATATTTTTTTTCAGTTTGAAGAAATCTTCCCGCTTGAGCGCTAAGACTTTAACTGTGCACGAATGCTGTAGACGTATCCTCCGCTCTCACAGAATAGATCTCCTAAAGCCCGAGTCATTATTTCTATTATTATATCGCGTATGCGATCTTGAACTAGAATTGGTGTCTGATATTTTGTGAGCTTGGGTATGCACACAATCATTCTGCCTCATTATCTTAGCCAAGCTAATTAGTTAGCTCATCCAATATCATCCAGTGACAACAGCAGGATATCAACTCTTGAGCGCGGCCCAGATAATCTCATAAAGATCCACATAATGGAATTTACTTGTGATGTTTCCCCTCACATACTAATACCTGTTTTGCCACTTTCTGTCTCTAGCTGTTCCCAGAATCCTTTGTTGCTCTATCACGAGCGAACAAAGAACACAGACAGGCTAATTATAAAGACTGAGTGAAACTAGGGTTCTATTCACACCTGGCATTAATGTCTGTCTTGGGTGATTCAATCACAAATGACTGGAAAAAAAAAAAAAAGTATAGCCTGGTATACCTGGTTAAAAGATTTTAAATGCGTCTCTTGTGAGAGTTTGTTAGGTCTGTTTGATTAATTGTTGCTTTTTTATTGCAATATGTGTTTTCATGATAAACACTAGGGGCCCTATATTCAACTGTCAATCATGCAAAACATAGCTTGATTTAGGGCACATCAGTGTGTCTTTGCTATCGTAACAACGGGAAAAGTATTCCGTGCACACCTCAAAACACTCAAAAGGCATGTGCTAATTCTCTTAATTAATTAATCATAGGTGTGTCTTGGTTGTAACATGCAATAAACCAATCAGTGTGTGGCTTGGCATTCCCTTTAAAAAAAAGCCAGGTGAGCTCTGACTTTGGCGTATTGCTAATTCAGGGGCGCAGCTACCTGCTCCTACTCATTCGCATCATTCGTTCATTTGTTTATTGCTGTAACAGTTTATATATCTACCAACAGGCATGCACTATGGGTTTGTGCACTGCTAAGTGTACATCTGTGTGTAACAAGCAGGGGTGTATGCACGTTGGGGATGTGCCTGTGTTGACAATTCACAATTCCGGCTCCTGGGGGTAGGCGGTCCGTCACGAACCCTATAGATATCAGCCAATAGCGTTCGCTGAGGGAGGTGACCCCGGCCCCGCCCCCAAACTGACAAAACCACCCCTTTCAGAACTCGAGCGCAAAAAACTCGAGAAGGGTAATGCTGCAGACCGGAGCCCCAGTGGGCTTGGTTAAAGGGCGGAGCATGTGTCAATCATTTTTGACTGCAGCCAATCAGATACTACACTTTTGTTGTCAATCACTTTTTATTAAGCCAATCCTCAGACAGATCAAGCAGTCCATCATTTTTTACTGCAGTCAATCACCTTAACAGATCTGTCAAAAGAAGGCGGAAACTGCGGTGCTACCGGTTAAATGTAGCACGATTTAAACTTCTGAACAGCGGTGAAGCTGAATCTGTATAAGTATTTTACAAAATACTATATTAACAGTTTAAACACATTTCTGTGCTATTGTAGTTAGTCCTGCCTATATGCCGCTCTTAAACAGAACTAACTGAATGAAAACGTTAGAAAAGCCCTGACTTTAGATATTTTTAAATCAAAGATTAAAATACTTGTTTTTCTGAAATGGCACTTTCGTGTTTTTTTTTTTTTCCTTTATTGCAGTAATTGCATTAAATCGTGTTAGTTATTTAATGCGTGTATATTCAGCTTCACCACTGTTCAGAAGTTTAAATCGTGCTACGTTTAACCGGTAGCAACGCAGTTTCCGTCTTCTTTTGACAGATCTGTTAAGGTGATTGGCTGCAGTAAAAAATGATGGGCAGCTTGGTCTGTCTGATGATTGGCTTAATAAAAAGTGATTGACAACGAAAGTGTAGTATCTGATTGGCTGCAGTCGAAAAGGATTGACACATGCTCCGCCCTTTAGCCACGCCCACTGGGGGGCTCCGGTCTGCAGCATTACATAGATGAAAAACTCAAGCACAAACTGCTGCAGCAGGTAATTCACACAGTCCACAAGAAAAAAAAAAGCATCCAAGAGGAGAAAAATGAAGCTCGAGAGCAACATGTTTTTTTTTTTTTTATCAGCGCGCACACGATTCCCTTTTTTGTGCTTGCTAGTTTCACATTTGTGCTCACGAGAAGTTAACGGACACACGCAAAATGTTAAAACACGCTGGTTAATTTTTTTCACCTGGTATTTTTGCGCCCCCGACTTTTGACATTAATGTGACGCCATATATAAGGCCTACTTCGAGAGATATGAAAAGAGATGGAAACAAAGAGCAGAAATAACTGAAAGAATGATCCACTAGAGCAGGTGGTAGCAGCTCGAGAGATCTTCGGTCTGTAAGAGGGCAGAGATTTAACAGAGGATTCTTGCCGAAGCTTTGTAAATAACGTGAAGGTCACAGTGTAACTGAAAGATAGAAATACTAGAAGCTGGCAATCTGAAAATCAACTGAGCCAAAAGTTTTGTAGCAATTGTGAAACCCATGGGTCAGTGGTTCACAGATAGAGTGTATCTTGATATTTGTTGAGAACTGAGAGAAAAAAAAAAGAGAGGAGAGGAGAACAAAAAGCTGGAACGTGAAAGTGAAGGTCAGGTGCTGCAATGTGAGAGAGCAAAGATTGGCCTTTTGGCACAAAAGTATAAAATCCTTTTACCGCTTCATCTAGTCAATCTCCATTATTGATTTGCCTCTTTCATTGTATGTATTCAGATTTCGAACAGCATTTAGTGGGAACAAGAGAGAGAGGGAAAAACAGAAAGAGAGAAAAGCAGTAGCGTCAAGCTATCAAACGGTGCTTAGGGCTGAACAATACAATAAAATGAAGTTTCAGCATCACAATGTGGGGATGTGAAAAAGTCATATAGCAAGAAATGCAATGTCATATAACTTTTTTGCTGTTTCTATGAATGCCACATCTTTTAGGCTCTATAAACATACTCATAACACCCTCACCACCCAAATCCTCCCAACACTATTACTCCGCCGACTAGAAAGCACATCAACCACTAATACAACATCCCAAAACAATAGAATAATCTTAATGTATAATTAACTGGAAAACAAAAAAAGAACATTAAGATCAACCACTGGAAAAATCTACTAACAGACTATCTCCCTCTAGACACACACTCAGAACCCACCAAAAACGCCAATTCGGACCCAATTTGGTCACATCTAATTCAAACATTACAGTAAATCAGAATAATCCAACACGTATAGATAAGCCTTAGCAAAACCATTAGTTAAAATTGCACATAAGTTCACGATTCTGTTTTCCGTTTAGCTATATTTTGATATATATACATATGTATGCATGTCTCTTTCTTTCTTATTTTTTACAGTTGTGTATTAATGCTCCTCCGAAGAGGAGGGGTGGTGGCGGGCCAAAAAAAAAAAAAACATACTAAAAACACATTATAATGTTTTTATAAGGCATTATAAACATGGTCATACATATGAGAATGTATAATGCATTATAGACACGAATATAATGCACTATTATGCATTATGAATTGGGATTATAATGTATCATAAACTGTATTTATAATATGTTACACATATGAACTAAAACGTTATACATCTATATTTGTCACTATAAATAATATATTCATATGATTGACATCTGTCACTTCACTTGGAAAGTGCTGTACATTGACATGCATTATGATTACAAATCATAATGCACAATAAACCTGGCTATAGTGTCTTAGAAACTTTTATCAATTTATTTACAGCTATGTTTATAAGGCTTTTTGAACGCACTATAATGTGTTATAAGTACGTTTACATAGTCTAATAGACATACATAATAGACATTCCCAGTGATGTTTCATTTGATTATCTTGTATAAATGGAGTGCTTTAATGATTTCATGGAATGTTTGACGTCTGAATTTGATGTGTTTTTATCATATCATAAATTAATAGCAAAGTCACCCAACATCCAACCCAGAATATGTTTTATATTTGAGATTATTTAAAGTAGCACCTCTTGCTTAAATTAAACAGCTTTCCACATCTTGGCTGGATTCTTTTCAGTCAGTTTTATGAGGCAGAGTCACCTGGAATTCAGGCTTTCAGTTAACAGCTGTGCTGAACTCTTCAGGCTTTCAGTTAACAGCTGTGCTGAACTCATCAAGAGTTAATTACCGAGTGAATTTCTTGCCTTTTAATGTGTTTAAGAGCATCAGTTGTAAAGTTGTGAAGAGGTAGAGTTACAGGTATACGGTAAATAACTCTATTTGAGTAATGTTCTAATCCATATTATTGCAAGAACAACTCAAGTAAAGATAAAAAGAAAAAAAAATACTTAATAAAAAAAAAATTAATTTGAAAAATTTCAAGAACTTTGAAAGTCGCAAAGACCAACACAAACATTATGATGAAACTGGCACTCATCAGGACCACCCCAGGAAAGCAAGAGCAAGAGTTACCTCTGTTGCACAGGATAAGTTACCATCAGAGTTACCAGCCTCAGAAACTGCAAGTTAACAGCACTCAAGATAAAAGCACCCTTTTTTGGTTACTACATGATTCCTTATGTGTTCACAGTCTAGATGAATTCAGTCTTAATTTACTATAATTAAATATAGTATAGAATGAGAGATGTACTGATCATCTGTACCATAAGGGCCAAACTGTGACTTTTTTGTGTACCAATTCATCCCTAATTACTAAACCTCAAACCTGGCACCAGTGAGACTAACCAAGACTCTTATCCACTTAATTAAAATGTTAATTTTCTTTGTGTCATTCCCGTCAAATGAGTGATAATGATATTTTTAATACACCAATCATCCACAGCATCGATAAGAGTCTGTCTATTATAATCCGTCCACTCCTTGGTGTCACAATATGATCAATATTAATTTCTGTTCTGCTTCAACAGGCGGTGAACAGCCGTCGCAGCTCGTCGCAGTTCGCTGTAAAAAGAATGGGTCAGGCTCTGGCTCTGAATTCAGAAATTTGTTCCCATCCCCCTCATAATTGAGGTCATGATGAAAGAGAAGTGGACACAGAAAAGGACTAGCAGGCCTCGGCCCATCCAAGAGGTCTGCCCTGTGGGCAGAAATCCCGCTGGCACATCATGCATGCTGGAGGATGTGGGATGAAAGAAGAGGGGGATGGAAGGGGAGGACCTGAAGGGCTTTCTAACAGAGAGGCCTTTTCTCAGCCGTGGAGAAGGGCGGCATTTCCACTGAGAAATTTCACTAAAGATCACAAGCTACCAGCACATGAAGACGGACTCGCTGTTAAAGGAAAGGTTGCAAAAAATAGTTGCACCCAAAAGAAAACTGCAGGTCAGATTGCAAAGGTATTTAGAAGGATGATAAAGCATATAGTTACCTGGAAAAATACATTATAAAAAAAATGTAGGGCCCTATTTTATTCATTTATATGCGAGCATTCAAATGTGCACCATGCAACTTGATTTAGGGTGTGTCAGCATGTCTTTGCTATCAAAATGACAGGAAAAGTATGCCTTGCCAATATGCAGAAATGTAAATGAACACACCTCATTTCCAGACCACCTCGCCAATCAACACAAAAACATGTGCATCTCAAAGAATGTTTCCCTCTGCTGACAACTTTGACGAAGATGCGGAATTCATTTTCCAGCAGGACCCACACACATTGGCTGTATCTTCCCATTGGGTTTAAGCCCCCATTGGGTAAGCTCCATAGGGATAGGGCCATTAGAGCGATATGGGCAACGTTTGGTTATATTTATTGACTTACACATACAGAAATAATGTGTATTGCAACATGAGAGTCTTGTCATTAAACTGTAGAGGTTCCTCATGAACTCTTGTGATATTCCATTCCATACAGCTTTGCTTACAGTAAATATAAACTCTGTTCCTACAGCTATTGCAGTAAGGGTGGACTGGAGGGGTGATACTGTGTCCAATAGCATTACACACTTTTTCCATTGAGTAGTTGGCAAATGGCAATACAGCTGGCCATGGCATAATATCTGCTCTTGAAACAACAGCAGTACGTGGACAAGCATTGTTTTGTTGGAACAGTGTACAGAACAGTGCGTTCAACAAAGGTAGGGGAATGGGGGGGCTGGTTGCAGGATCTTATTAACGTAACATCGGGTTGCCTGTGCCTGCAAAGATCAATACTCAATTGCATTTTGCACCGTAACCATGACTAGGTCTTCTGGAGGCAAATCATGACTGGTCACTGAAGATGATCTGCTGGCATGGCTACCTATGAGCATCATTCTTGTTGGTTGATTCCTTCTGAGAAACAATAACGATTAATGTATTTAACAATGCACTACATTTACTCTCCAAACAATGCACTGTCATCAATAATAGAGCCATCGTGTGCTCCTGCACCCATTTTTTATTTTTTTTTTGCAGAGCTGTGAATTTAATTACAAAAGTCAAGCCAGTTTGAAATATGGTGGAGAAATTAACAATAAGCGCTTTAATGGCCTCATCTCCGAGACTAAGTCAAATCTTGATAAATCTCCCCTTCTATTTGGCAAGTGCAGCCTCCCGTTCATGCCCCCCCAGGCAACCTTTAATGCTATAATTAATATCTGAATCCTGGCACAATCAAAAGGTTCGAGCAGACACTCTAGCGATTTCAATCTGATCGCCTGAGCTCGTGGCATAATACCATTAAGATTGAAACGATAGCGATGGTCTTTCTCAGAATTGAGATAAACACAGCAGACATATGTGGCGCAATCAGTGTAGACCTGCCACCTGAGGGAATCGGGCTCAGCGGAGGCAGCAGGAGGAATCCGACTCACCAGCCAGCCGGTGGGTGCACCCCTCGGGGTATAAAGGAGTTCAGTGCAAGCCAGGCATCGGCATTACATCTCGTGTGCGCTGTGCGCTACCTACTGTAGCATTCCCTTAACCCCGTCCCCACCGTTTCATCTCCAGCGTGAGTCGGCGTCTCGGGCTCTCAGTGGGAAAGTGCAGCAGCCCATCATGGCTCGCTCCTCTCAGGAACGGATAACATCTGCACTCGCTGGCTCGGCCCAGACAGATGGCAAACAGAGGAAGAGTTGGGGGAGGAGGAGGAGGAGGAGGGAACGCTACCATGGGGTTTGGCTCACGTAGTGTAGCTGTCTGTCTTCCCCAGCAGCACACACCTCCACCTGACACAGAAGATGGGCTTTCAAACCCATCAGAAGCGCTTTTCATGTCAGACAGCAGGAGGCAGTGATAACTTGATTCTGAATACACACTGAGCGAGACACTGAGAACTAGATGCATCTAGTGCTGGGCAGTATACTGGTTAATTCGCTATATCGTAGGGCGAAGTTGAACCGGTATGTGTTTCTCTCATACCGCCATACCGCTAGATGGCGCTGCAGAGCGCCATGCGGAACAGAGAGTCAAACCAGTGTTGCCAACTTAGAGACTTTGTCATTATATTTAGCGACTTTTCAGACCCTTTTTGTAAAAAAAAAAAAGCAACTAACGATAATTCTAGCCAGTTTTTATTGTGTTATTGGAGACTTGCGGTGACTTGTGGTGAGATAAACACACACACATGCTCTTCAGTTACTGTCCTCAGCGAGCAGCGGGTGCTGCCGTAAGCCCCGCCCACAACACTCACAGTGCAGCCTCTCACAGTCAGAGCACACCCACACCACTTCACGAACACACTGTTAATCAACTGCGCATTCCCAAAGCTGCCGCCACTGACTGACCCCGCCCCCTATTTACAGAGCAAGAATATAAATATAAATGCGCCTTAACAGTGACACGGAAAGAAATCACTGAATTTAACTCAGACAGTCTCAGTCACTCACCCCCCTCATTCACCCAAGTAACACTAGTACTAGAATGTTTTATAAAGGTAGTATTTGAATTTCTTTTTCTGGTCCGCACCATCTGTATTAGCTTTTCTCGCTTTATTGTCCGACATCTCGCCGCCTGCTTCACCTGTTGGGCTCCGCGCTCTCGCATCTGCACAGATCTGAATGGCAGAGGAGAGCGTTTGGTGATCTTACAACACACATGATTGGTCTGTGAGTTTACTGCGCTGCAAGGCATGTAAACCATAAAGACAATAAACGATCCGCCGCTTTAAATGAAGTCGTTTATCGGTTTGGCTCCGGATTGGAAAACTTCTGGGTCTGCACTCGGAGCCTGTCACTCACCTCCCCCACAGTATCTGCCTCTTTGTAAAAAGCTAAACATCTAGCTAGCTAGCTCATCATTGAACAATTTGTCTATAATAGGTTTAAGAATAAAGGAAAAAAAAATAAAAACGTAGAATAACAGTTCCGGCTAACTGGTGCTCTTATAATAACATTTAACGACAAAGCAAAAAAGTTTTTTCATGTAAGTTATTTTGAGAAGTATATATATGAGAAATAGCTACTTTTCTTACTGAGGAGTTGGCAACACTAGGCGGTATACTGGTTCATTCTCTATACCGTGGTGTGAACTTGAACCGGTATGCGGTTCTCTCATACTGCACTCTAAAAAACAGAGGTACCATATGAGTACTTTTTTGTACTCAAAGGTACACTCTTTATAATTGTACCCTCAAAGGTACAATATTGGTCTTTACAGGGTCAGATTTGTTCCCTCTGAAGTACAAAGTAATTTCTAACAGCAATAAGTACAGATTTGTACCATTTAACCAGCCAAAAGGTACATTCAGTATTCTATATCACTGTACTAATAAACAATATATATTTCTGCACATTTTTTTATTTGAAAGTCAGACCATTTTAGATCATCAAGTTCTTGACACATATTTAGTTGATGATAATGTTTATAATCTTTATAATCTTTACTGGCCCAAAAACATGGGTACAAAAAAGGACTTTCACTGAAAGGTGCTTTTTTGTACCTCAATATAAGGTACAGCCCCAGCGACAAGCTTTGTACTCTTTTAAGTACAAATCTGTACTTACGTTTCTTAGTGTGTGCCATACCGATGGAGCGCCGTGTGGAACAGCACTCAGAGAAGAGAGTCAAGCGCTGGTCTAGCTCCTTCCTGCAGAGAAATCAAAACACCTCCTGCTGCCGTTTCTACTGTATGACAAGACAGGGTAGGATCTTCACACTGACCTTTAAAAAATGAGAAATTAATACCAAAATTCAAATTTAGAACTTTTGTCAACGATGTGGTAATACTTTCCTGTCATATGGGATTTTCGCCAGTGTTTGTAAAGCTTTTCCAACCTAGTAGCTACAGCGCTACGGAAGAACGCATTTGCATTTGAAGCATCGCTAAGTCAATTATAACCTCGCTTTATTAAACTGCCAATTCAATACTGTTAAACACACAGTCTGCGTTTTTACTAAACAGCACCCGGATACTGCGGCCCGTTAATTTTCTCGCAAGGTTGCAGCAATACCAGAAATCCTAAATCACCTGCAGGGCTTTGCTACATCATGTGAAACAAGTCTAAGCCTTTGTTAGGAGTGTGCAGCTAAATGAAGTTGAAAGTTGCTGCAAGAAGGTCTTTCTCGGCCCCGTAATGAAATTTTAGCTCTCCTCCGAGCTTTTTCCGACCAGAAAACCTGCCCCTAAGTCACCCTTCAACAAAACACATCCTCTGTAAATCATAACTGCATCTGACAAAATGCTTCTGACTGGATGCCTAGTCTCTTGTTGTTACACTGCAATCTCTAATTGTGCTGCCATCACCAGACCTCCCCTCCCTCCCTGGCTGCCTGCACATTATGCGCACTGTGTGGGTGATGTATCTTCAGTCATTGTCTGCGTGACAGGTTCATAATTAAGACAGTTGTGTAGCAGAGATGTCACTCAGAGCCAACCTCTTAAAAAAAAAAAAAAAAAAAAAACTTTCAGCTGAAAATGAATGTTTTGTGCGCTTCAACAGTTGTTTTCGCACAAACATCCAAATTGATTGATCAGATCAGCTCTTGTTTGTTTCAAACACAATCATAACTAAGCTTAGAACTCTACTTAGAATTATGACAAAAAAAAACTGTAGTTTTTACAGGAAAACGCTGGCAGCTGTGGTTACCAGAGTTTTCCTGTTAAAATTACAGACGATAAGTAAATAACTCTACTGAAAAAAAATGTAAATTAATTTACAGTGATTGAAATCACTGCTAAATTACAATAATAATCTGTCAAGTTTACACAAATTAAATGTTAATTTTGCATAGCAGTGTTCTACATAAAAATACCCTTTCCTGTATTTTTTACCTGTAACAAATGTCTTTACATCTATATTTTGCTTGAACATCCCACTGCTGAAAAATGATAGCTTTAAATTTTGATGAATTGTCTTAAAATTCATTGTTTGATTGATCATTTTCCCAACCCAGCCTTCTCACTGTATCTCTGTGCACTTAATAAGAAGCACAGAAAAGTAAAAAGAACAGAAGCATGCTAAATAGTGTACAATTCGATTTACAATGACAGTATACAGGGCTACGAGTGTTCCAGCGGACTAAGGCGCTGCCACTATGATCAGGAGATCGCTGGTTCGAATCCTGTTCATGTAGCTTGCCCTAGGCTAGCACTCCCTCTGCACATCACTTCCATGGTGATGTCGTTCAGCACAAGGCGTCTGATGTATCGGAAACGAGTCAGTCACTGCACTTTCCTCCAAGTGCACTGTGATGTGACTATACATGTATTGGAGGAGGCATGTGCTAGTCTTCACCCTCCTGGTGTTGTGGGATCACTAGTGATAGGGGGAGTTTATATATATATATATATATATATATATATATATATATATATATATATATATATATATATATATATATATATACCATAATGTACCATAAAGCCTAATGCAAGGCTTCGAGTGATCCAAGCACTGCCACTATGATCAGGAGATTGCTGGTTCGAATCCCGTTCATGTAGCTTGCCATCAGCAGCCGGAGCCCTGAGAGAGCACAATTGGCCTTGCTCTCTCTGGGTGGGTAGATGGTGCTCTTTCATCCCCTCATCTCTCCAAAGGGTGATGTCGATCTGCACAAGGCGTCTGTGAGCTGATGTATTGAAACCGAGTCGCTGCGCTTTCCTCCGAGTGCGCTGTGATGCTCCTCGGCAATGCTGCATCAGCAGCAGTTAAAAAAAAAAAGCAGTGGTTGACTTCACATGTATTGGAGGAGGCATATGCTAGTCTTCACCTTCCTTGTGTTGTGGGATCATTAGTGATAGAGGGAGTCCTAATGAGTGGGTTGGGTAATTGGCCTTGTGAAACTGGGGAGAAAATAAGTAAGAAAAAAAAAAACACTCATCAAAATCTCAACACCATTGTAGATTAAGTGTCTAACAATGTAACTGTCTAACAACAGTAATTGTTCACAGTGTTAAAGAACTCCAGCAGCACTGCTGTATCTGATCTAATGATCCACTGACACTTGAAGAACAGTGCAAAATGAGAATGATACTGTTTGCAGAGAAACAGAAGGAATGCCATTTGTAATTACAGAGCAGATAAAATGGACATTAAGTGTAGAAACAAGATTTTTTTTTTATTGTTACGGCTGATCTGTATTTTCACTGTTTATTTGAATTAGGAAAACAGGAGGGATGGGATATATGGATATTTAGATATATAATCATTCCTTCCACTTCATATGAACACTGTATTCATAATGTATTATAAATGCATTTATAATGCATTATATGACATGCATAATACCTTACAATGACAGTAATAAGCCTGTATAATAACTCATAAGTACTTACAGCGGTATTCATAACATATTATAAACTACAGTGTAAAGTGTAAGGGTTTATAAAGAAAGGGCTTATAACGCCTTATAATATCTGTTCATAAGAACATTGTACAATGTAGTGTTGCAATGCACTAGAACACAGATTAGGTATGTTTATATTTAGGTATAATGCATTATAATATGTAGCTGTGATATCTCAAATCAAGCTTTTATACAAGTGCGTAACACATTATAAAGCCTTATATACAGTCATTACACTGTCAAGACATTATAGTTAGGCATAATAAAATTTACTTCATGTTTAAAAAAACAAATGAAAATTTACTTCACTTAAAGTCAGTAATGACTGTATATAAGGCTTAATAATGTGTTACGCACTTATATAAAAGCTTAATTTGAGAAATCATAGCATAGCATATTATAATGCGTTATACCAACATATACCAAATCTGTGTTACCAAATAGTGAATTACAACACTACATTGTACAATGTACTTATGAACAGATATTATAAGGCATTACAAGCCCTTTTTCTTTATAAATCCTTATACTTGTAGTTTATAATGTGTCATGAATGTCGCTTTAAGTACTTATGAGTTATCATACAGACTTATTACAGTCATTATAAGTTGTTATGCATGGCATTTAATGCATTATCAATGCATTTATAATATATTATGAATACAGGGTTTATAAGAAGTGTTGCCAATCATTCTTTTTATTATCATAAAACATAAACAGTAGGCTTAATTTCTTAGACTTTTATGCAAATGAAAAATGTTCCATTTAATTCCAAATCAATTTTGCTCAAAAATTAAAAGCCGGTGCCAGCTGTGATGAGGAAACAGCTGGAATGGATGCTAAAGAGATTCTGCTTCACTTCTGTTCAGGGAAAGGAAGGAACCGCTTCTTCAAAGGTAGTTAGCAATAATTATGAAGGCTTTATACATTGTTTATCAGCTGTATAAATGTCAGAACCTTTTAAAGTGAATTATGAATACGAGAATTCCGAGTGACAGGTGCATAAAGCCAACGCACACACGAACAGCTCCGATTTATATCTCTGCATGTAAAGAGTTTAACGCTGTTAGAAGCCATTCTGACAACCTAGTTAAAGACGTTTTAATTGGATGAAAATTATAGCATGTACCTTTAGTCTTCTAAAGGTATGAGTTACAGGTTACATCATCAAAGAGCATGTTATTCTTCTTTCCAGTGAACCTTTCATTACAAATCTGTATTATTTCAGTACATCAAAGGCCAAAAACAGTGTAACTTAAAGCCACTCAGCTTTGAAACAGAGATAGCAGCATTGCATTTCAAAGCTTTAGGACATGCTGGAGTAGGAGCTCAGTGTACTCTGCACTGAGAGATCCCTCAATCATGCTTAATCATTTCACTCTTGGGTATTTTGCTATTTGGTGCCTTCAAAATACCTTTCTGTTTACCATATCAATGACCAGAATAGGGCTGTCATGATTACTACTATTACGGTACTTCGGTACCAAGTGGAGGCAAAAACTTTTTCTTTTTTTCTTTTTTTAGTATTTTATAATACAGTATGGAGTTGAACAAATGTTCATCTTTCAGTTTAACAGACAAACAACAAGTACTTAACACTCAAAATATGGTTAAAAAAAACTACAACTTAACGTTTTAAGTTAATGTAACTATTACACCACCAGTCTAACTTGTTTCAGTTTATTGCAACAAATACATTAAGTTTTTAAAATATTAACTTAAAATATGCATCTTGTAGTTGTTTTGATAGCCAACAATTCTAAATTAAAGGGGCACCGATTATGCCAGGGGTGTCCAAACTTTTTTTGTTGGGGGCCAGAAGGAGAAATATATTTGAAGTCACGGGCCACACTAACAAATAATGAAATGTACCACTTTAAATAATACTTTTTTCCTGATTATTTCATTTACACCCCATTTTACTTGACTTACTATCTTTATCTTTGACAGTGTTGTGTAAACTAAAATTTTTCAAATTGATGTTTAATTTCATGATGTCTCTTAATATTAAACTCCTTAATTACGGCAACTTTTAGACTTTGCCCTGTTTTTCTGCGCTAGAAATGCGCACTCTCTCCGCTTTTAGACTCTTTTGCCCCGTTTTTCTGCGCTAGAAATGCGCACTCTCTCCGCTTTTAGACTCTTTTGCCCCGTTTTTCTGCTCTAGAAATGTGCACTCTCTCTCACTTTTAGGCTCTTTGACCCGCTTCTGACACCTAGCGTTCAAACTTTGAATCTCACATTATAAAAACCTGCTTAACAGTGGGCCAACTTTCATTCTATTTCTAAAATACCTTGCGGGCCGCTCCACAAAAGGAAACGGGCCGCAAATGGCCCGCGGGCCGTAGTTTGGACACCCCTGGATTATGCATTAGTTGACTTTCTAGAAATTTGGATAACACTTTATTTTAAGAAACACAACTTGTGTGCTTAATAATGTCTTATTACTTGCTTAATAAAGCCTTAATTAGACATTTGTAAATGATTTATTCACTACTTATTAGGCTTTATTCTGTGCTATAAGGGTTATTGGTGCTTAATTAGGGGTCTGTTATGTGGAAATGATTAATAATGGCTGTATTAGTTCTTATAGTGCACAATAAACAGTTATGTTAGCATCCTGTTAAGCAGATTATTTAAGCATTGACTATTAGCTAATTCTACATGTTATTAGTGTTATTGTAATTGGCAGCAGTTTGTTCTATGTGAGTTTGGTAAGGTTATGGCTGTGCTGGAGTTTATTGAGTTAATAAGGGGTTAATAAGTCATGAATAGTTTAAGATGCACCATATTGTAAAAGAAAGTTCTGTTCATCACTCATTAGACACTAAAAGGAATTAAATAAATATTTAACCAATCACAGACCCCTAATTAAGCACCAACAACACTTACACAGAAGAGAGCCTAATAAGTAATGAATAAATCATTTACAAATGTCTAATTAAGGCTTTATTAAGCAAATAATAAGACATTAATAAGCTGCTAATTTGTGTCCCTTAAAATAAAGTGTTACTGAATGTATTTTATACTTTGAATCCAATGGTCAGGTCATAAAAACCTTTTCTGTTAAAATACGCATAGAAAAGTAGAACTGTGAACTGTGTTCATAAAGGTTGTTGTAGGGTTGTTTAGTTTAACATTGCTATAGCTCATAAGAAGTGATCTTATAGTAGATATTCTTAACCCTGAATTTGCTGTGTTGGTTTTACCTATATGAACGAGGTTTGGCTCAACAGTTAAAACACTGTTGGGTCTTGATATTAGGAACCCTGTTAGTGGTCTTATTGTTCTAATCAATAAGTTTACCTGTTTGTTTTTGATGAGCTACAAAAAAGTATTGTTAATTTTAAGTACTCAAAGGCTACATGTCACTGTTGTTGTCATGTTATTAATTTCTCTTGTTGTTTATTACATCTTTATTATCATTTTTGCTTCAAACTGTTACCAAACATCATAGAATAACAGTGGTGTTGATGCCAAATACAAAATGTACTGTATGTTATCTTTATACCCCAAAATCAGCCATTCATGAACCACTGCTAGATAATTAAAAGCTTTTGTGAAAGTTCTGCTAGAAGCATCCAATGTTATATCACCTGTAATATTAACCAATGACCAGCTTCCTCTTACACTCAAAAAAACCCCTAACTTACACACCTACTTTGCTGATTTCAGATACTGATGTTTTGCATTTCTCCCATCCTCCCAGTTACCCAGGGTTTAGCCTGTGTCAGGACATGACCTGAGAAGGTAAAGATGCTATAAGACCTAAGCATAATGACATTTCCTTCACCAAGGACTTTCGGTTCTAATCAAAGTCTTTCACTTAAATATTGTTATCTATTAAATCCATAACATTTTACGTCTTTCATTGAAAAAGTTTTTTTTTTTGCATTTACTACAAAATTCGAGGATCACCGGTTCTAATCCTGGGTCATATTTCTTACCGTCAGCAGCCGGAGTCTGAGAAAACACAATTAGCCTTGCTCTCTAAGGGGAATATGTGCCACTGTTTCGCCACATCACTCCTAGTGCGATGTTGGTCAGCACAGGCATCTGTTAGCTGATGTATCAAAGCTGGGTTGCTGTGCTTTCCTCCGAGTGCACTGGCTAGCAAGTAATGCTACATCAGCAACATTTTTTTGGAAAAAAAAGGGAGCAAGGCCAGTTGTGCTCTCTCGGACTCCAGCCGCTGATGTCAAGCAGCATGATCTGACAGAAAGACAAAGCTATCTAATGTACATGTAAGATGTAACCAAAGATAATATTTGAAGGGTTTTAATCTTCGATTAGATGTAAAATTGTATGTAAAGCTTATGGATTACACTGTAAAAAATGATTTTTTGACTTTGTAAATTTAATTAAATGTATTTAAGTACTATCTAAAAGAATGATCTAGTACAGTCTAGTTACTTAAGAATTTCATATATAATTATATGCACTACTGGGTGTAAATTTCAGTCTGAATGCCAAAGTAAAATGTACAACGTTTTTGTAATTCTTTCTTTTTGTGAGAAGCAAAACTGAAAACCATATATTTGCATATTGGGTGTGGCCTCTCCCTTACTTACCATCTTTGTGTTGTCTGTTGCCCAAAGCTACCTTATCCTAGTCGTGCAGTAATTATAATATATATGTTGATTGGCAGGCCTCAGTGTTGTAGAGCTGTAAGAGCACATTAACTTTATTCTGTGTTCCTAGTGATCACATTATGCTGGCTTTGAGCTACAGAGTTCACTCTTTACCGAGTTCACTCTTATACTGCTCCAGTATTGTACTGTCAGTATTGGCAGTTAAATAATAATATACTAAATATGTTGAGAATAACTATGGTTAACTTAAAATGAAGTTTTATTAACTTGAAAGTGTGTGTTAAAATAAAGATGAATTGTTAGTTTATTTGACTAAACAGATCATTTTTTAAAAAGGACAAATTGAACACTTAAGTTGTTTTAACTCAGTGCTATTTAGTACTATTTAGTAAACCATAAAAGCCATGGGAAAATGTGGCGCTGCATTGTTGTAGTAAAATCTCCTAAGATACACTGAGTAAAATCTAATTGAATATTGAATTGTTGCAAAGTAACATTTACTGAAAAAATTGTAGTTTTTCATACTCCAATTTTTTTTCAGTGTAGGCTGTGTCTGACATTGCCTCAGATCTTCGAGCATCTGAGCCGTTGTAGATCCTGTCTTTGCATATGTTGGAGGAGACATGTGCTAGTGTTCACTTTCCTAGTGTATTTGGCATTACTATTGATAAGGGAGTTCTTATGAATGGGGGTTAGGTAACTGGGTTTCCATATTGGGTGGAAAATGAGAAGCACATTTTTCAAAAATGTTTTAATTTTTTTTTTTTTTTTCTCATGTATACTTGCCTCGGCTGCCTTATGATAGAGCTTCCTTTCAAGAATCTTATCTGACTGAGATTTCAACTACTGACAAAACAAAAAAGAAAAATCTCAGATCACCATAAGGCAGAAAAGACGCTGTTTATGTGTGTTCAAATAGAGCTGAGGAGTTGCAATCACAGCACATGGAGTTGTGAGGGTAGAAAACCGTCTCAGAGGTAGGTCTCAATCTCTTCTTCCAAACACTGATTAAAGAGAGAGATCACAGCAGGAGCACAGAGGAAGAGAGAGAGAGAGAGAGCTAGATCAAAGAGCCTCAGTGGCCAGATACAGGTAGCAAGCTGTATTAGTATCTCTCTCTTTCTTTTCTCTCTCTCTCTCTCTCTCTCTCTCTCTCTCTCTCTCTCTCTCTCTCTCTCTCTTTCTCTCTCTCTGCTGTTATCTCTGAGATGTAGACTTTTTGGGCCAGTCAGATCAATTCCAGCCTCATTCCTGGCTTAATGAGTTGAAAGGAATTGCTTTAAAAGTTCATCTCCTCTTTTATAAAACGTATGACTCGGGGCTAAGCAGCCTTTCCCTTCCTGCTCACTGCTTCTGGATCTGCATTACTCCCATAGCGCTCCATCAAAGGCAGGCGGTGAGGGTAGGGCCATGGGATCAGGATCAGGGACAGCAGGAGAAGCAGGAGCAGGTTTGCCTAGCCAGGGAGGGTCATTGTCCAATCAGTGGCTGCTACCCTGACTCGCGCCCAATGCGATGACGTAACATCAAAGCACCGAAGTGCTTAAACGTGAAGAACATTTAGAAAAGAAGCCCAGCTGATTTGAGTTTCTCCATAGATCCCACCATCCCACATTTCCATACAATTCTGATTCAGTACACATACGTCAAGGGCTGGCTTGGAAAGCCGCTGATGAAAAATTGAAGAGTAGTAGAGTTCTACATCCTTTTGATTGTGCGTAGTAGAAGTAGAAGATGGGTAATTTAAAGGGCTGGGTCTATGTGGTCTGAACAAATACTACTAAAACAGGCTTTGATTGTGTGCTTTTTAGATATTCTGATTGATCTGTAAAGAAAACACCTTTCCCCACATCCTTAATTAAACTAACTTCACCACTCTGGATTGTTAGATCCATAGATTCATGCTTTTTGGAGACCAATTTTGACTCAAAACATCTGAACCAAGACAGGGCTCTTGCAACAAGGCAAGCAAGCCAATCAGTTGCTTGGGACCCTGAGCTGGCTTGAGGCCCACAGAAAATGAACAATGAACAACACTGTAATCGAAATACTCATCAAGGAGGCCCCTCCTACTAGTTGCTGACAGTAGCCAGCCAGCCAGCCAGGTTCGTCATTCCTGCAGCCAGCAAAATATTACGTTTTAGCAATCATGAAGCAAAGTTCTCCATTAGAAAACCAAAAAAAAAGAGACAAAACAGTTTGAGTGATGATTAATGTTGTATGAATTAGCCCTACATGTCTTGTACAAATGGTGTAATTTAGCAGCAGGTAGGATAGCAACAAAATACATGTGAAATGTTTATGTTAGCAGTCAATGCTGGTAACAAACTAGAACAGTTAGTGCAGCTGATAATATGGCTACATGTTGTAAGAGATTAACTTGAATAAAGATATCCAAAAGCATTGTATAAGACTGGTGGAGAAGAACATGCCAAGATGCACGAAAACTGTGATTAAAACCAGGGTTATTCCACCAAATATTGATTTCTGAACTACAGTATGTATAAACAAAATATTGATTTTGTTTTCTTTGCATTATTTAAGGTCTGAAAGCTCTGCATCTTTTTTGTTATTTCAGCCATTTTTCATTTTCTGCAAATAAATGCTCAGAATGACAATGTTTTTATTTAGAATTTGGGAAAAATGTTGTCCGTAGTTTGTAGAATAAAACAAAAATGTTCATTTTACTCAAACATATACCTATAGATAGCACAATCAGAAAAAAAACTGATTCAGAAACTGAAAAACTTTCAGATCTGTATTACCCATATTAACAGGATTATTTGGGCCCCCAAATGTCTAGAAATGACCCTGACCCATTCTCCAAGTCTTCAACTTTCCATTTTTGGTAGTCCTGTGGCCACTGCAGCCTCAGCTTTCTGTTCTTGGCTGACAGGAATTAAGAAATGGATCCTATTAGCATCTTCTGCTGTAGATCAAATCATCCACCACAAGGCTGTACAATGAATGAGTTTAAATGAGTGAAAACATTAGATGCTCCTTAGCTCACCACAATGGTTCAATGTTTATAAGAAGTATAGTAGTCTTTCTGTAGGCTCCAACCAGGCTGACTCTTGACGCTTAATGGGAATAATGGGATGCTGCCATTGGTTCATTGCATTCAAGCCGAGCAGAAAGGGCAGAACATGAGAGGCTTGAGTAGCTTGGGTTGGTCAATGAATGATACTGTTGAGACACAATTTTTTCTTGATTATATCAATGGAATATCTGCATAAGCCTAAGTTTTAAGCCTTGCACAGCTGCCATATGATTGGCAGATTAGATGTAGTGTAAAGTACAACTGTATTTATTTTTAAATGCTTATAAATGAGTGTATACTGAGCTACCAATTTCACTGCATAAGGCTCATGGCACAGGCTCATGTGGCACACAACATTAGAACATGGTTTTTAAACCCAGACAATAGAGCCCCAGTTGATGGCTCGGGAAGCGGCTGATTGCATTAATGTGGTGCAATGGTCTGTAAAGTCCATAATTCTCCTTATATTCATAACATTTTGACTGACAGCTTCCTGTGTAATGGTTTGAGTTGCACGGGGAGATGAATTCCACCAGTCATTTATAACAGAGAGCAATGAGCCAGAATGACACGGTAAGTGAGTCTACGCCATACGCAACGAGTGCGATCTGATGCAAAACGCAGAAGTGCGGCAAGGTCAGCGGATACGCCACACTGAATGATTTTTTTTTATTAGCTTTGTGATCTTAATGGTAACAGTGTTGTTGACAGCGAAAAACAAAACTGAAAGTCACGAGAAGTTCATTTCTTGATTTATAACCGAATCATAACTCGTTTTTTTTTTTTTCGCTGATATTCAGGGATATTGGGAGAATATTAATCTTCTTGTGGTAAATTTTGAATGCGCCTGGTTGTCAGTCAAGCCTGCGCTTTGAGGTCCACAAACCAAGGAGACGAGAGTGAAGATGAACTCATAAAACCAATGCATTAAAAAAGAGAGAGAAAAAGAGGAAAGAGGAAAAAGAAGGACTTTTTCGCCAGCGCACAGCACGTATGGAATGTTTTACAGTATATCTCACTGACAGATAGGTGGGTGTTATTAACAGGGAGGCTGAATTTAAATTCCTCATGCAAAAAAAAAAACGGTTACAAGGTGAACTCGTGTCTCTCAGAGATGAAGATCGTCTTACATCTTTGATGTAAGTCCACACGTCACATCGGTTTGAGAGCAAGCTGTAGATTAGAAGTTAATGTATGCTCCAAAAAGAACAGGAAGTCCCAGCTAACATCCCCTTTGAGGTGGGTGGATCTATCAGATTAGATCTGGGTATGCATAGGCACATGCTGAGAGAGACCCTAGGGGGTCTTGAGGCCATGGCGTTTCTCTCCACAGACTGCACAAGTGCCATCTTGGCCAGCGCTGCGAGAAAATGTGCTTTATTTGCCCATTCTTCAAGATTCATTCCAGCCAGAAGAGACTCCATTGAGGAACCGAGGAGTTACATCACACTGGTGCAGTATTGCCCTGCAGTAAACTCTAACCTGACATGGATGCATGCATCACCACAGGACTGGAATTGCCACCAAAAGGGTTATAATATCATAATAGTATGTCTTTAAGAAAGCAACAAGTGGTGCTGACAACTTGCTAAACCAAGCATCCATTCCAGAATATACAATGGATTCCAAAATGACTTGTCCATTGGACAAGGGACACATATCCTGTCCTAATGACTTTTGCAGTCTTCTGTAGAACATCAAACTGTTACCGTTGGGGTAGGTGTGGAATCCAAAAGCAGAGCAGATATGGAGATTTATATATATAAAGATTATATAGATTAATTTTATAGGTGTTGTGCTTAAGCAACTGATTCTCCAAGGAGACTGGAGAATGGGTGGGAAAAATACCCCAAAAGAGGTGTGGAAAAAAGGAAGGAAACAGAACAAAGGAAATGCCACAAAATCAAAATGGCATGTGCCAACAAAAGAAAGCTTTCAACTTCAAATAAACCAAACTAAAACACAACCAAACTCAAAACTGGCTGAGCACCACTCAATCCTCTCTTTATGCTCTCTTTCTTTCTCTTTTTTTCTTTTCTTTTCTTTTTGTGTTGCTTTCTTTTCAGATTATTTCCTTTTCTTTTATTATACCCTCTGATACAGGTCACCCCTCTGTGAAGGTGCAACAGTAAGATCTGGTTTGACTGAGGTTTATATAGGGTAGTGCACAGGTGCAGCTGGTTGACGCAGATCACCGCCAGGGATTCTGGGTGTTGGAGTTTTGGGATCCCACCATTTCCTCCCCTATGTCCACCAGTCCATCAGGTGCGGCACTGCCCATCACACAAACTGACAATTCTGTAAAGATTTCACTGGTCATGATCGTTACCACGCACTGCACTGTCTACTATTGGTGTTCAGCCTCATTCACAAGATAACACCTCACAACATGCACAGGTGTGGCCGTTCCCAAGCTGTCCAAAGAAGATGGCATGTCACAGTGTACATAACTAATAACTTAAATAGACTTGACAGGCAATTGATAATTACAGTATAACATAGTGGTTAAGATTATGGCCATGCCATCTGGATGGATACTGGGGTTAAAATTAGATCTGGGATATGCACAGGCACATTCAGAGACAGACCCCACGGGTCTTCAGCCCTAGCCGTGTTCCTCCCAGACTGCACGAGTGACATCTCATATTTGACCACACTTTAAGATTCACCCAGAAAGCTTGACGCTTGTGGGTCAGAGTTAGAGTCACATTAGAGTCATCCTCCGGTGTAGAACTGACCAGTAAACTCTGAACTGAGACCACAGGCATGGAAATCCCAGCAACAGAGCGCTATTAATCTGTCTATAGAAAATTAAGGGGTGGTAATGACTTATTAGATCAAGTTATTGTAGGACATTTATAGCATTTTGGTATTTATGTCAGAATATACAGTATAAACTATTCAATAGAAAGACAAGGCAATATTAATTATCATAAAGGATAGTGAGTAAGATGCTCATTGCTATCCTACGCCTTGCCAAAAGTCTATTGTTTACACTTTGCACCAGCATTGCTTAAATAGCAACAATATATGTGCATATATCTACACCAATGGATGTGCTAGTCTTGAAATGAGGTGTGTTCAGGTAAATTTCTGGCGTATTGCTATCCTGGCAACAGAAAACACAGGTGCGCAACTGACTGAATACAACCTAGACAACAGGACATCAACAGTAAGGATGTTCATTGCTATCTTGGCATTGCGCTGCACACATGAACATGCAGCAGTGCCCAAACTTTACCATCAACAATAAACAGAATAAGCAAGCAGAACAAGCAGCTCAGTTTCCTCTGCTGGGAAGCGTTGGACATGTCTAGGTAGATGCACCTTTAAATTAGCAATGTGCCAAAGTCAGAGCACACCTGGCTCTTAAAGGGAATGGAAAGTGATACACTGATTGGTTTATTGCCTGTTGTACCCAAAACACACCCACGATTAATTAAGAGAATTATTACATGCCTTTTGTGCGTTTCGAGCTGTTCAAGGCATACTTTTCCCGTCATTACGATAGCAAAGACTCGCCTATAGATAGAAATAATAATGCCCTTGTGGTTTAGATTGGTCTTGTAAAGCACAGGCATAAGCAACATATTAGACCCTAAGTTTTATCCCTTTAGGAGACATTTTCTCCACAGACTAAACAAATGCTATAAAGGCCAGCATGTGCAATTAGTTTGCTTTATTTGCTATTTCTTTAATAATATATTTCAGCCAGATTTACATGGAATAAAGAAAGTGGTGCTAATAACCTAATAAACCAAGTTATTATAATAAAGAGGTTTTATGCCAGAATTTATTCCAGAATACACAGTATTCAACTTTTTAAATACACTGTCAAGCTAATAATAATAATAATAATAATAATAATAATAATAATAATAATAATAATAATAATAATAATAATAATAATAATAATTATTATCCTTCATGGCAAATTTGATAATTTTTCAGTCTTTCTAACTAAAGGTTGGGGTTCAGTCTAGGTCTAGGAATGCAAAGGCACGTTCAGAAATATTCCCCAGGGAGCTTTAGCCCCAGCCACATTCTCCCCAGACTGCACAAGGGCCATCTCGGCCAGCATGTTGTTCAATAATTGTGCTTTATCTGCCCATTCTTTAAAAACCACCCAGGGACAGAGCCTGCAGGTCAGAGTTTCAGCACTGACTCATGCTCTTGTGTGGACTGACCACCTATGGAGGCATTGGTGTAAACATTGAGTAAACTATGACCGTATATGGAGGTACAGGAATATGGTCACCACAGGCCTAGAAATCCCACCAAGAGAGCATTATTAATGTGTCACCAGGAAAGCAGCTATTGTAAGAAGACATTACTTTAAAAAGTTGTAAGACTTTTTTCTTTATTTTAGTAATTCAGTTCAAAATGTGAATCTCATATATTATATGAAGATGTATTACACACAGAGTGTTAAGTGTTTTTTTTTTTTTTTTCTTTTATTGTTGATTATTATGGTTTACAGCCAATGAAACCCCCCCAAAAATCAGTATCTCAGAAAACTAGAATAGTATATTATAAGACCAATTAGTAAATTTTTGGCAGTGTGAGCAGTGTGACAAGTCCTGCTGGAAAATGAAATCTGCGTCTCCATAAAAGTCGCCAGCAGAGGCAAAGATGAAGTGCTGTTAGATTTTTTTGGGAAAACACTGCACTGACTTTAGACTGTGCATCTCTCCACTCTTCCTCCAGACAAATAAAATGTAAAATTTATTGATGATCAGTGATGGTTTGGAGAGACATGTCATCTGCTGGTGTTGGTCCACTATGTTCTATCAAGTGCAAAGTTAGTGCAGTGTTTTCCTGGAAAATCTTACAGCACTTCATGTTTCCCTCTGCTGACAACTTTCATTTTCCAGCAGGATTTGGCACTCTGCTCACACTGCAAAAGTATCTATTGGTCTTTTATATAATATTCTACCTTTCTGAGACACTGAATTATTAAGTTTTCATTGGCTGTAAGCCATAATCATCAACAACAAAAGTAACAGACCCTTAATATAGATCACTCTGTGTGTTAAACATCTATATAATATATGAGTTTCACATTTTTATCTGAATTACTGAAATAAAGCAACTTTCCAGTGATATTCTTATTTTGACAGGCTAATGATTATCCTATATACCACAGTCCTGTAGAAAAGATCCTTACCTAGAGTCTTAGCAACTGGAGACTGGTGTTCAAGTTAGATGTGGGAATGCACAGGCACGTTCAGAGGAAAACCCCAGGGAGCTTTATCCAATTGCTGTGTTCTCCACAGCACAGACTACACAGTGCCATCTTGGTCGGCATGTGCAATAAGTGTGCTTTATTTGCCCATTCTTTAAGCTTAATTCAAGCCCATCCTAGCTTAACTTAGTCTCCAGCCAGGAACAGAGATTGTGGGTCTGAGTTTCATCACTGAGAGCCATGGTCTGGAGAAGAACTGACCACCTGTGGAGTCAGTGTGCACCTCAGTAAAACTCTGACCTGACATGAATGCATAAAAAACAACCTGGAAAACCCTTTAAAGACTGAGTTTTTAAACTGTCTTTAAAAGAAACTAAGGTGTGCTAAAAACTGATAGGAATCATATTAAACCTGGGGATCCACAGGCAAGAGCACAGATAGTCCCCAGGGGCCTATGCCAGAATATACCATATTTTTTTTGTATTTCTGAACTATAAGGTGTCAACATGGTCTCTTATAATCTAGTGCATTTTATGTATTAATTTTATCAGTCAGATTTTAAGGAGCAGTAAAGCCACTCCATGAAATACATTGTTATAAGGGCTGAGTTTTTAGTGAAGTTTCTCCAGCACTAAGGCTAGGTGCAGCAGCATTAGCATTAGCATTAGTCGCTAACCCCAGCGCTAGCTCTTTCGCCATTCAAAAGTAAATATATCCAACTTCAGTCTGTGTGTTTGCCGTGTTAAAACAAGCTACGTGAAACAAACTGCTAGCTGATAGTGCCCTGGATTACCAGAAGACTCAGAGTTCCTCAGTCTAGTGCTATTGGACAGCATTTAAGTCCCGCTTAGACAAAATATTGGGAATCTAAGCTTACAGTAAATAAACGGAAGTGATTTACTTGCACAATTAAACATTTTTAAGGAGAGAAATCTGTGTAGATTAACATCCAGCTCTGGTTTGACTTTTAAAGATGACTTTTTTTTTTTTTTTTTTTTAAGAATTGCAGTTGTGTGTACCATTAGAAGGAAAAACATGGTGACACCCTTGCTCATTTTGATATAGGCATATTGGTCAGTGTAATGTTTAGCAGTTTAAATGTTATTCTGACTGTATCAAGCTAAATTCGAAATTAAGAAGAAATGGGTTTTCATCCAATTTTTTTTATTGTCAAATTTTTCATTTCAGCCTTTTGCAAACAGAATTTCCAGAAAAATGAAAAGTTGAATCTTCTCTTAATTTTCAGATTTGTCCATTTCTGTATCCTGTAACACAAAGCTGATGGTATAATTCAACTCGCAAAATGCAAAAAGTGAAAAAAATCAGAAAGTAAAAAAAAAAAAAAAAAGTATATATATATATATATATATATATATATATATATATATATATATATATATATATATATATATATATATATTCTTTTTTTCTGAAATTACAATTGTGAGGGGGGAGTGAAACAATAAATTAGAAAAAAATAGATATAGATGAAAACTTGTTTCTTGTACACTGCACTACATAAAAAAGAATATTAAGTTTTTACATCTAAGTTTCTATTTTTTAATTTTCTACATTTAGCATCAAACTGTCTTAAAAAATGAAATTAATACACGTTACACTGACCAATGCTGACTAGCATCGCCTAATGTGAACAGTCCTTTTTTTTTTTTAAATCCGATGTGCCTTATAGTCTGAAAATAATGGTAGATAACTCTTGAATACACTTGCATGCCAATAACAACAATTAGAATAATAATAATAATAATAATAAAAGCATAGTGGTTAAAGAATAAAGCCATATTGTCAACAGGAGATTTCAACAAGAGTTCAGATTAGTTTCATCTGAGAATGCAGAGGCACGTTCACATATGGACCCCAGTGGGCTCTATCCTTAGCCATGTTCTCCCCAGACTGCATAAGTGCCTTCCTACTCAGCATGTGAAATAATTGCGCTTTATATGTATTCCCTGCTTTGCCTGCTTAAGTTGCATGACCTGCAAATGCCTGCTAAAGCACTAATGTTAGTCTTTTTGGCTGCTACGGAGAAAAACATGGGCAGGCTGGTGAGCTAGCCGGGCATTTTTGGACGAGGCGCTTGCGGTTGGCTAGCGTCACACTGAAGAAGGATAAAAGCAGATGAACACAAGGACGTATTTACTGCCCAAAGAGCAGAGTATTATGCCCTTCTGGGCTCACAACAGTCTGCAAAGTACTGCCAGGCGCACTTCTCCACTTCCCCATTCTCTCATTCCATTCCTTTGTGGATTAATTTCCCCTGATTCCGAACAGAAGCTAAGCACCTGTCTATGTAAACATAATTAGGCCGAGATCAAATGTATTAGCACAATCTCATTCCAATCAAAAGCGATGACAATCAGGAACGAGGAGAGGCTCGTGCGAAAGCTCTGCAATTAGACGCGAGTTGAGGTAGCATCTTCCCCGTTAAGTGTTCTGGCTTAATGACATGTAATTAGTCAACTCCTAACTATGTGTTAATTTATTTGGACAACTAAGGGTAATTAGTGCCTCTCTCCGTCTCTTTTATCCGCAAATGCTTAGCATCTTAACCCTGAACCCTCTTCTGTAGAGCTAAATCTTTCTCCTGATTTGTTTACCAGTCAATGCAATTCGCTCTACAGTCAATCAGCAAGGGCACTCAAGTCCAGGAGACCTCTCCTCTCCTCTTAGCGGCAGCAGCTGCAGCTGCAAACACAGGTTTGCTGCTTCTTTGAGCGAGGGAATCAAATGGATTCAGAAATGAGAAAAAAACATGGCAACTCAGCCGCTCATTAACCATTTACAGCTTGAGATACCATATAAGGGTAACACCTTCTATGGATGTCATCTCTATTAGACTCTTTAAACACGTTCATAACATATTATAATGCATTCATAAGGCATTATAAGCATGACTATACATATTTATAAAAATGCATAACCCATTATAGCCAAGTTTACTTAAGCAATCATACAACTAATAATATAAACTATTAGTTGTAAATGTAATTATTAGTTATAAATATCAAAAATAATAGTTATAAATATTAATATAGCTAATTATATATCTAAGACAAGAATAATTCATGAGCGATTAAAAAAAAATGGTAACACTTTCTATGAATGTCATCTCTATAAGACTATAAACATACTTATAACACATTATAATGCATTTATAAGGCATTATAAACATGGCTATACATATTTATAAAAATGTATAATTAATTATAGCCATGTTTATTATGCATTATGAACTGTGATTATATATCATTAACAGCTGTGTTTATAACATGTTAAACGTCAATACCAAGAAACTCAGTCCCAGCTTACAGACTGTATTATGACTAAAAAAAGCTTCCAACTCAACCTAAATAATCCTATAAATATATTTTTATATACTCATTAATTATTCTTGTCTTGAATATTATATTAGATATTGTCAATTATAATGTATTATAACAGGCCTTTGTGCGCTGTAAGTAAAGTGCCAGACTTTTATTGTGGGACTACATTATTACAATATATATATATATATATATATATAGTATTTTAACATATATATTATAAACAAAGCTTATAATGCATTATGATCACAAGTCATAATGATTAATAAACATGGCTATAATGGGTTATCCGTTTTATAAATTTTTATAGCCATGTTTATAATGCCTTATAAATGCATTATAATATGTTATGACTGTGGTAATAGAGTCTAATAAAGATGACATTCATAGAAAGTGTTACCAAAAAAATATTTGGTATAATGCATAAAGTCTGCAAGCTGGGACTGATATTCTTGGCATTGACGTATAATAACACGCTATAAACACAGCCATTAATGCATTATGATCACAATTTATGATGTATAATTAACATGGCTATAATTGGTTATACATTTCATAACATATTATAATGCATTCATAAGGCATTATAAACATAATATATATATATATATATATATATATATATATATATATATATATATATATATATATATATATATATATATATATATATATATATATATAAATGCATGTGATCATAATACATTATAAGCTGTGCTTATAATATATATGTTAAAATAGTATATCTCTATCACTTATAATCTAGTCCTACAATGAAAGTCTGGCACTTTACTTAGAGCGCACAAAGACCTGTTATAATACATTATAATTGACTATAATTAATATTATATTCAAGACAAGAATAATTTATGAGTGATTAAAATTATATTTATAGGATTATTGAGGGTGTGTTTATAAGTTGGAAGCTTTTTAGTCATGATAAAGTCTGCAAGCTGGGACTGAGTTTCTTGGCTTTGACGTATAATAACGTTATAAACACAGCCACATTATGATCACAATTTATGATGCATAATAAACATGGCCATAATTGGTTATACATTTTTATAAATATGTCTAGCCATGTACTGTATATAATGCCTTATGAATGCATTATAATGTGGTATGACTATGTTTATAGAGTCTCATAGAGATGACATTCATAGAAAGTGTTAGCCATATAGCTCTCACGGTAACAATTTCTATGAATGTCATCTTTATTAGACGCTATAACCACATTCATAACATATTATAATGCATTCATAAGGCATTATAAACATGACTATAAATGTTTATAAAAATCCATAACCCATTATAGCCATGTTTGTTAAGCATTATGACCTGTGATCATAATACATTATAAGCTGTGCTTATAATATATAGGTTAAAATAGTATATCTGTATCATTAATAATCTAGTCCCACAATGAAAGTCTGGCACTTTACTTAGAGCGCACAAAGACCTGTTATAATACATTATAATTGACTATAATTAATATTATATTCAGGACAAGAATAATTTATGAGTGGTTAAAAATATATTTATAGGATTATTGAGGGTGTGTTTATAAGATGGAAGCTTTTTTAGTCATGATAAATTTTGCAAGCAGGGACTGAGTTTCTTGGCATTGACGTATAATAACATGTTATAAACCCAGCCATTAACGCATTATGACCCAAATTTATGATGCATAATAAACATGGCTATAATTGGTTATATATTTTTATAAATATGTCTAGCCATGTACTGTATATAATGCCTTACAAATGCATTATAACCCGGAGTGGGGAAACAGGACTTGAGACTCGGGGAAATGGGCAGGGGGCAGCATCAGAGGCTAAAAAAAACATACAAGCAGATTTGTGCTCTGTAAAGGAAAATTTAAAGTAAAAAAAAAACGTACTGGCTAAAACTCTGATGACATAACTTAATCCCTCATTTTAATGGTTATTGAGTTAGTTAAGAAAATATAATACATATGTTGGCCCTGTAATGAGCATAAAGGGCCTGTTATGAAGTCCTGCCGTAAAAGCCTGCCTTTGCATTGGTCCTTGCTTCGATTCACTCAACCATATTTCTTTTCTTTTTTTTTTTACAAATGTGATAGAGAGAGAGAAAGATAGAGAAAGAGAGGGAAAGAGAGATTGGCTAATCTCTATCAGCAGTAGTCGACATTGAACCATCTCAGACTGGTCTGCTGCTATCTAGGGAAATCATTTAGTCAGAAAGTTGAAGGCCCAGGAGCCTGAGCCGCAGCATCTGTTGGCTGTTGATAAAGGGTCATTTAGGGCTCAGCTCCCCATCCGCCACTTTCACATTCTGCTCCCGTAACGCAGCAGCTAAGCATGTGATTAGTGGCAAAAAAGACAGGAAAAAGGGAAAGAAGTGTCTTCAGCTGTATCCATTTAAACACAGACAAACTTCTCCTGGTTCGCCATGCATCTGGACTAAAATACAGTTTTGGAAAAGTGTAAATCAACACGAGACAGACTGATCAATTCAGTCTTTCTGAATTATATGGCATGTAAGCCTTTTCAGCACCGACGGGACAAAAGAGTGAATATGATTTCTAATGACGGCTTTTGTTCTCAGGGTTGCCGAAACGCTTCCTCCCCTTTCACTGCTTATAAAGCTAAGAACGGATTTAAAACTTATATTATCTAACCGCTGAATGTCATCACAAAGGTCACCTCGCCGTGAAAAGTGGGATTCAATTGTTCCCGCGCTGTAATACTGTACAGCAAGCAGCTCCAAAAACTGTTTCTCTGTAGCACAGACAAATATGAGCTTTTCTGCATGAATATTTCATCCTAACTACATACGAAATGAAATACAATCAAACAAGATTATGAATAATTCAATTTGTATGCCAGGCGGTTGTATGTTTAGGTAAGTGTGATTTAAATGCGCTTCCTCAAACATTCCGAACTCGTGAAAAATTAATCACGACTGATGATCTTCCGGAAATGTTTGTTTCTTTCTTCACATTCAGAATGTTTGGCAAAAGGGAATCAAATGTCATTTTTACGACATTTTTTTTTTTACGACATTGAATATATCCCAGCATCTGGATGACTTCTGAGAACTCCTAATCTCTTAATGTTGATTTTATGGAGGGATACATTTATTAATTATTTTCATAATTATATGAAAAATGTAACGAGACAAGGGGATACAAAAAATCATGATCACAATTCTTGCACTTAAAAAAAAAATAAAAAAACAGGATTTTGAGAGATGCTGACCCTCATAAATATTCCAAATTTCCAAAGAAATAATAAGAATAATTATACTTCCCATCTATAAATATTTCTGTTTTTAGGTAAATATTTTTCAGGAGATTTTTTTTTCCATAACATCAAAGCATGACAGCATATATTCTGTAATTGTTTGAAAAAAAAAAAAGAAAAAAAAAAAACATAATAGAACAGAAAATTACAATTGCAGTCGAATGCCACATAAATACTAGATTTGTTATTAGAATATGTTTGGGTTTAAGTTCAAGAATATCAACGGTTCACAAATGTGAGCATGTGCATGTTTCTTTAGAATCACCATACAATTACCATAATCCACATCTATAAATGATTAATTGCCACCATATAAGGAAGTCCTTGAACTAAGAAGCAGCAAATAGCACAGCAAACATCTAGAAGAAAACACAAACAAAGGCAAAACGTTCAGAGTAGAAATGAAGTAGGCTCCATTACTGATTTAAAATCCTCAGTATGAACTGGTTTAAGCTTCTTAAACCTAAATAACATTAATTTGATCTGAGTACAATTGTGAAAGAAGCACAACAATGCGTCTCAAGGATGCATTGTTATCTGTTTAAAGAGCATATGACCACATTATTATTGTATTATTGAGTCCTGCTGAGAAATGAATGGCAATGGGAGAACACCAAGTGTGGGACCAAACCTCAACCTCGACATATTATAATGTATCACACAATTTTCATTTGTGATACATTATCAATACATGGTATCAAATATATATATATATATATATATATATATATATATATATATATATATATATATTTTATTGAAACATAAAAAAACGCTCTAAACTCCCTAAGACTCAGCCCTCCATTTTGATTTAATAAGGTTCCTGCTATATTACTGTTACTCCACATGGTGGCGTAAATCAAATTAACAGGAAAAACCTGCAAATTCTGTGAAACTGACACCTAAATAAATGAATCCAGCACTATCTGTCTACTTCACCTCAGCTGGCATATGCCATTCTTTTTGTAGGTCACTTGATGTCATCCTGCAGTTGTTGACTGACATTTGAATAAGTTGTAGATCAATTCCATAAAAACTCACTCTTTCTGCACCAGGATAATGAAGCACGAGATCAGCCAAAAGCAGTGTGAAAGACTGGTGGAGAGCCATGATTAAAAATCAGGGTTTTTCCACCAAATATTGATTTCTGAACTTGCGAGATGCTCTGTGATTCATACCTTTACCAGGGCATTTGATGCAAAAACGTAGGATTTTAATAATATTTCCATGACATGTATACCTGCATTCTAATTTTTAAGAACCCTTAAGAATCTGATGATACGTAAACCCGCAAATCATTGCAAAAGCACTGCAATTGCAATTCTTACACTATGGAAAAAAAATCATTGTCAAAGACACACCAGTGTTTCTAGCTCTTACAAATTACTGTCAAGAAGTGGTGCTTTCCAAAGCACTTGAAGGGTGATTGATTATAGATTAGTCACAACTGCTGTGAGGAGGCTCTGAAATAGCTGAATATAATAATGACAAATAACAGCCTCTCAGACATGTGACCACATTAAGCAGTAATTCTGTTTTGTTTTATTTTCTGCGGTAGAGGATGAATGGTGGGAGTGGAGCAATTGAACACAGTCTAAACAGCAAGCCTCGCAGTTTCCTGAACCTGTGGCTCCTCATTAGCTGCAAAGACATGCAAACCTGAGGGAGTGAACCAGCGTAGAACATGAGAACTTACCCTGAACCTCGTTTACAGTGTAGAAATCTGAAACTCTGGCTTTAACTTCTTACAGAGGAATAAAGAAGTGTCTGAAACAAAGTGCAGTGCTAACCAGAGCTGCTGTTTCATGCTTTAATGCAAAATAATGCCTACACGATATTATCTGACATAAGGTTCCTGCTTTATTACTGTTCCTCCACGTAGTGGCACTAACCAAACTAATAGAAAAAGCTGCAGTAAAGCATATCAGTTGTCAAATTCGTTGAACCTGACACCAGTAAATCCAGTTATTTCTGTGTACTTCACCCCAGCTGCCATTTGCCATTCTTTTTGTAAGTCATTTGATGTCATCCTGTGGTTGCTGACTGACATTCCAATAAGTTGACAGTCAATTTCCAGATCTGACTCCCACTGAAAACCTCTGGAATATGATCAAGAAGAAGATGGATGTTCACAAGTTATTAAACAAAGCTGAACTGCTCAGATTTTTGCACAAGGAGTATAAGGCAAAAGTTCATTCAAAAGCAGTGTGAAAGACTAGTGGAGGGGATGTCAAGACGCATGAAAGCCATGACTAAGCCTTAAAACGTAGTATTTCCAATAATTTCCAATACCAATGGGCCCAATTTTAGTGATCTATAGTGCACCGGTCAATTACGTATCACGTAGCTGGATTCAGGGAGTGTGTTGCTGTCTTGGATGTCTTTGGTATCGCGAGGGTGCAAAACATACACCTTACACAGCACGAATCACGCAAAAGCCATGTACTAGTCAGTTTCTTAATTAATCATGGGTGTGTGTTTGCCCGTAACATGAAATCAACCAATGGGTGTGTCACTTGTTATTCTCTTTAAGAGCAAGGTGAGCTCTGACTTTGGCGCGTTGATATCTTAACAGCACGAAGCTGTTAAGTTTATATAAACTATATCATCGCTTATCTCCATTTTTGTCAATTTTTAGTTTACTACATAACTTGAACAGACAAACTGTCCCTTACACTGTACCAAAATTTCTTTATGAACAGACCAATGGAAACTCTTCAAAATGACCTGAAATAAACTCTTTTTACATTGACTTCTATTGAAAGTTTACAAGGTTTTTTTCTCTCTCCTGTAAAGTTGCTGTTTTGGAGATAAGTGGTTTTCATTGCACAGCGACGATATGCATATGTTAATTTAGTCTTTATTTTGTTTATTGTTAACAGTCAGGTTTGCGCTTTTCAGCGCTGTTGACTGTTGTCAGGGTTTTATTCATTCAGTGGCGCAGAAACAATTGTTTTTTTTGTTTTTTTTACAACAATTGCTTGTAAAATTCATCAAAAAAATTTCAACCAATTGTGGAGGCGAACAAGATAGGTATCAAAAACAGTACAGATGTCATTTGTTAGCAAATACTTTTATTTTATTCCTTTTAAATTACATTAATGCTACATATGTGATACAAATGTAAGTTTTTTACTTTTCTGTAATTAGATTTTTACCTTTGACATGTGCATATCATCCTATGTAGGTCACAACATTTTACCATTGAACTGCCTTCACTCATATTTATGTTCAGTATACACAACTTTGCTTTGGCTTATTGACTCAACTCTCATTGCCAGACAACTCAATTTAACTTAACTCTGCAGTGTATTAAAATTAGAATTCGGGAGCCATTTTACATGCTTTCTCTCATTCATAAAGTAACAGTATATACTGTTCCTTTAAATTTCCTAAGATATGCAAGAACTACTTAAAAATCACACCTACCCACAATATCAGGAAGTCCCATGTCCAATCAGCATTTGACAAGTGGATTGACAAGTTACAATTCAATACACATATCGCGGCAAATCCTGTCTATTTTATTATGATTTGAGTTATTCATGCAGTAGAATTTTTTTTTTTTATAATAATATGAAATTAATATTAAAGTAATAATATAATGATATAAAAGTGAGTGAGAAGTTTTATTTATGTGCTCCGCGTGTAACCTTTTTTAACCTCTCTGTTTTTCTAAACACTAAACTAAATGTACTGTAGCTACTAATATTAGCTGTTATAGTTTCGTTAAATATATTTAGAGATAAATATTCTTCTTTAAACGCGCTGTTTCATAGTAAACGTCTGAAAAGAGCATTAAGTGTTGATATAAACGCCCGTACAAGCAGCATGTTGGAATTCTTTAGAGGCTGGACGTGCTATTATTGATGTTGCTTACTCTCTGAAATTTCTCCAACGCTCGACTTAAAAACTGCACTAGATCTAGTTGGAAAGGTTCAGTGAAACTTTTAAAGGAACAGATGGTGCAGTAGGGTAAAGGGATAGACTTCTGAAGCTTCTGGCCTCGAATGCTACCGGGGATTGTGTCAAGTTAGCATGGATAAATGTTCGCTAATGTCTCCTGAGCAATGCATCCATCATCATCCGTTCAGCTCTTCGTTTACGGTGGGTCTGCTGGTTTCTTATTTTATGAGGGCTGCGTATTCACCCTCTGGCGTTCTTTCATGGTAGGTGTCTTTGGGACTGGGTCTGGCTCTCGTTTTTGAAACTAGGCTACTTTAAAAACCTGCGTATATGTAAAGCAGAGCTTCTGTTTGCAGCAGGTTGTGGTAAATTATTAAATTAATTAAACTATTAAATGCGTTCTAGCCGTCAGAAGGTTTGATTTAAGTGCGATTGGGCGTTTCTAGGATAACGTCGAGGCCCTTGGTAGACTTCTATCAAACTCAGGGAAAGTTTAGAATAGTTTTTTTTTTTTTTTTAATTATTTGTGAGCAGCTAACTTTGTTAATTTAGTGTTTGTTTGTTTGTGCTTTCAGGCCCGTGTAGTGTGATATAAAACACTCATCGTGGTGGCTGACTCGTTAAATATAAAAATGCAGAATTCTGCAGCAGCGTGCCAGCTTCCTCTCTCGGAGCTGGCTTGGGCGTGCGCTAAATGGATCGTATTTCACTCACTGGCAGAGGAGACGCAGCAAATTCAAAATGCTTATATTGCTGCCATGAAATCCAGTTGAGCTTCCTTGCACACATTGTGTGATCAGCATTTAAAGGGTTTTAATCTCCTTTTAAAGGAGAGATTAACGCGCCGTATCTGTCCCATTTTCCTGACTTTAGGTGGGGTATTTGCTATTGTTTCGCAGTGGAAGGCCTGCTTTAGCATACACTGTGACGTCTCCTTTGGGGAAAGGGCTCAGTCTTAACCGTCTTTAGTCTTTAAAACACACATTCTTTATGCTGGGCTGAGGTATTGTCTTCGTACATTGGTATACTGGCATTGGAAATAGGGTTTTATTTTTATAAAAAACATAGATAATTGTGATTTATTTAGGCTGCAGTTAAGGTAGGGTAGGTCCTCGGGAGGACCTTCCTAGTAAAAAAATATGAAAACTGTAAACATTGTGAAACAGTTGGAAAAGTCTAAGGGCTTTATCGTTTAGCATACACTATGACGTCTCCTTTGGGGAAAGGGTTCAGTCTTAACCGTCTTTAGTCTTTAAAGCACACATTCTTTACGCTGGGTGAGGTATTGTCTTTGTACATTGGTATACTGGCATTGGAAATAGTTTTTTTTTTTTTAAATAAAAAAAATAGATAATTGTGATTTATTTAGGCTGCAGTTAAGGTAGGGTAGGTCCTTCGGAGGACCTTCCTAGTAAAAAATATGAAAACTGTAAACATTGTGAAACAGTTGGAAAAGTCTAAGGGCTCTATCGTACACTCTTTAAAATTTAGTTGTGCAGCATAAGAACTTCACCTCAACTGATTATTAAACAGAGAGGATTTTTCTCATTGTTATACAGTAATAGTAGTCGGCAGAGACCTTTTTGAATTGTTACACACCCACTTGTAGCTGTGGTGGAATATAAAATAGAAAATCCTCTGATTGGCTCCTTACTACTCTACCTGTTCCTAACTCTTTTTAAAATGCCGATTGTATTATTTAAAGTCACTGGCCTTCAGCTACCTGTGGTTCTACCTACTGTCACATAACTACGGGCAGCCTATGTTGTTTTTCCATCTGTGTTGCTCCAATAAAGCGCTATGTGACAGAAATAGAATCTCAAGTGCATCTTGGGCAGAGTGTGCCCAAATTCAGATAGCAGATCAAACAGGGTCTGGAGAGCAAACACAATCTAAATGCAATTCAGTTTGAAAGATTGGCAGAGCGAAATTGAACATGCATGGCATAATATAGACGCAAGCATGTAGCGCAGATTGAACCAAAACATCAGAGTGAGCGAGCGTCCCAGTCTGCACCTTCCTGTGACCAGCATGCACTGTTCTTCATTTCAGTCTATTAATTACTAAGAAGAATAATAATACGTGAATAGGTTAATTATGTTGCCCATCAGTGCATGGCCAAGCCTTTCTTCTGGCTCATTAGGCACCTATATAAGCGTTCATATCTGGGTTGATTTTTTTTTTCTGTATTGTTTCTTGTTTATATAATTGCTCATCTTGTTTGTTTTCCCGAGGTCCACTTATAACATCTGTGTGGGTACAAAAACAGTCATAATGTGATTATTACAGTATATTACAGTTTTTTTTTTTTTTTTTTTTTATCTTTCTTCATGCATTTGAAATAAAGGTGTCAGATTTGTGTACATATCTTCAAGATTATAAATCAACACAAATTGCTTTAAAACTCTTTAAAGCTTTAAAGTGAATGGGGGGAGGAGCTAAACTGCTTTAGGCTGATTAGGCATGTATAAAGTAGTATGTATCAGTACCAGTCAAACGTTTGAAAGTTGATATTAAAGACATATTTAAAAAAGAAAAAGATTTAGAATGAGCTGGAGCTTCACAGCATCAAGGAAAAGCAGCAACTATTGTTCAGCACCTCCAGGAACTCCTTCAAGACGCTGAGTAAACTCTTCCAGGGTCAGTCTTCCAGCAGTCTGCCCATTAAGGACAATTTTTATACTAAAGACTCAATTTCCCAGCATTCTCAGCCCATGGACTACAATGTTCAGCCTCACCCACATTCTGATTGCTCATTTCCCACACCTGTGTTCACCTGTATAAATAGCCCTCTGTTTCCTTTGCTCCTAGCCGATTATACTTTTCTGCTCTTAGTTTTCTCTCTTGTCTAGCCCCATAGTTCTGCTGTTGATCCTTAGTTACCGGCCTTTTCCCTGGTTATTTCACCGTGTACCGACCCTGCTTCACTGGCTCACTACGTTCTGGTATGTTACTATTTATTGCTGCCCTGCTGTTCACTAGTTGTACATTGTACACCATTCCCTTCGGGATCTGTGTTAACAATAAACCTGTGTTTTTTAATTAGCTCTTTTCTCACCTTGTCCTGGCCCTGGCGACATTCAGGTGACTCTACCTAATGAAGACATTGAGAATAAAATACCAAGCCTATGCAGATCTGTTCTCAAAGATAAATGTCAGTTTATCATGACGTAGGTTCTTAAAAAAATAATTTGCTTTATTCTCTACTGGAGAAATGATGCTAATCAAGCTAACAAGCAAAATAAGACAGTTTTCAGAAAGGTTTTCGAAACAGCAGCTCTCAGAATTGCTTAAAAATGGAGCGAAAAAACTTCTTGACGGCAACTTCTGGACTTTCAGAGAGATTTAGAAGTAGAAGACTCTAGAGTAATGGTGCACTGCTCTACTGTGCAGCAGCACCTGCACAAATATGATCTTTAATGCATCCTCACCACACAGTTCATAATAAGAAGTTTTAAAAAGAAGATAAAAACAAATCACGTCCAATCATAAAGTTAAAATCTGCAAACCCAACCATTTGTGCCCAAAAATAGAGACATACCTAAAATATATATATATATTTCGAGAATAAAGTCTGCAGTTAAAGACAGAAAGGGTGGTGTGGAGCTTGGTTGCTGTCCATGGTGCTGTTCAGCACCTCTGTTTTGGACAGCGCTCCTCCCCACATGGCCAAAGGGCGGAGACATCTGACACAACATGACTGTAGGCCGCTAACAAGGTCACCTGATCACTCTCACTCACGGCTCATCCTCCGGCACTAAAGCAGAGGCTGTCCTGCTGAGGAAGCAGTGGATGAGTAATCTTCCTCCACAAGGCTGAAATGCTCTGTTCTCTCTCTCCTCCTCATTTTTCTTCCCTCTATCTGTGACCACCTCACAGACCACTGAGGCTCCTGAGAGTTGGGCTCCCACTGTTCTGGGCCCTGTCCACCAGTGGATTGACTGTGCTTTGAGTTTTGAGTTTTTGTTGAACATGTATTGCAGTACTAGAGTCCAGTATTGAACAAGTCATAAACCAGTGATGCTGGTCTCAGAGCAAGGTAAAAAAAAATGAGGCTAGGGCTTCTTTCTAAATTACAAACTATTTCTGTATGTAATTCTTCCATTTTTTTCTTTATATCTTTATATAAAGAAAAAAAAACATCTTGATGTGGTCTCATTTTTGGTCTTGACCACTCAGTTTTGACTACTTATTCTTGACTTGGACTTTTAATAATACAGTCTTGGTCTTGAGTCATATCTAACCAACTACTAAAAGTCTCAGTCTGGACTTGCCCTCTATGTATCCTTGTTTTCTTATTGACTCGGTCTTAACTGCTATGTCTTCATCTTGAATAAGACTTGACATGTCCTGGTCTTGGTCTTGAGTCAAACTCTACATATACTGGTCTTGGTCTTGGCTCAGACTCAAACTCTATATGTCCTGGTCTCGGCCTTGGCTCTGACTTGATTACTAAAAGCCTTAGACTCAAAGTGTCTTGGTCTTGACTTGGACTTGGGACTTGACTATTAAACGTTTCAGTTTTGACTGGGATTTGATGTGTCCTGGTCTAATTCTTGACTTGGATTTTACTATTAAAGTCTTGGTATTGAGTCAGTCTCAACTACTTACAGTCTTAGTCTTGACCTGGACTCTACTTATCCTCGTTTTATTATTGATTCTGACTCTACTACTAAGTTTTGGTCTTGAATAAGGCTTAACATATCCAGGTTTTGGTCTTGACTCAAACTCTACAAGTCCTTTTCCTTGTCTTGAGTCTTGCTCGATTACTAAAAGCCTCAGTCTTGATTCGGGCTCTATGTGTCCTGGTCTTGGTCTGGTCTGGACTACTACTAAAAGTCTCAGTCTTGATTCGGACTACCACTAAATGTCTCAGTCTTGATTCAGGCTCAATGTGTCCTGGTCTTGATTTCGACTACTGCTAAGAGTCTCAGTCTTGACTATGACTTGAATTCTTAAAAAAGTAAGTGTCTTGATTCAGATTCCATGTGTCCCGGTCTTGGTCTTGACTTGGACTTGGTTTTCACAAAGATTGAACATACCATGGTCTTAATCTTGAATATATGCTGGTCTTAATCTTGACTCTGACTTGACTACTAAAAATCTTGGCATTGACCTGGACTCAACATGTCTTGGTCTTGATCCAATGTATTTTAAACAAAATATTTCCAATGCCTGTAAAAAAAAAAGCTAAAAATTACACAACAATGGCTTTTTCACTCTGATGAAGTCCTTAAACACACCTCAAAATCTACAATGGGCACCTCAAAAGATGCTTTGTGAAGAGTCCCGTATCAACAGGAATCTTTCTTAAAAGAGGTTTTAAAAAGGTGCACGCAGGGCAACTTAAGAAAGAACTTAATACCTCTACAAGAATAACTTGTGAAAGTGAACAAAATAATTGAAAGACAGGCTAGAAGAAGCAATATGCACAAGCTGTGATATTTGCTAAAGGCAGTTTTTCAAAGTACTTACAATGCAGGGTGCCCAAATGTTAGCTTCAGGCTCTTTCTTATTGTGTGGTGTATGTGTTCTGACAACTGGACAAAAATGTGTTGCATAAATTATGTATGTTGCTATGCTATGTTGTTGTTTACAGTGCAAAACAACAAACAGAGCTACGGAGAGAACTGTCAGATATCAGTTTTGGCCATTTTGGTCCAAATAGATGCATAGAGAAATGTTTATGGAGAAAAAGTATTATTTTTATATATATTTTTAGAGTAGATAAACATGGACAAATAAATGCCAATTTGACCTGAGCCTTGAAGTCTTAAACATAACCGGAGGATTAAGAGCTTCACCACATTAACCCCACCACATACCATCACCCATGGTTGAGTCAAAATGCACTGTGTCTCATCTCTTTTGCAGTTCAGTAAAATAAACTTAAGATGAGTAAGGACATGCAAAGTTAATCGAATATCGTCAACTATAAAGGATAAGTTGAGGTTTTGGTGTGTTGTTTTCATGATTTGAAAGTCAAACTAATGTCAGTTAGTCAGTAGCTTTATCCATTCTAGTGTTAAAGACAGTGAACAGCCGGTGTATATATGGATACTGCTGAACATGTTCCAGTCTGGTTATATGCTACTGTCAGTAACTCAGTTGTACTCAGTGCTGTGGTCTTTTCTTGCGGTGTCCGTTATAGAATTTAAATGACATCTCACACAGTTTCTCATTGAATTTAATCCATAACCAGTTATTGTCTAGGGCCCCCCCCCCCCCCCAGGCCAGCTCAGGGCCCCAGGCAATTGCTTGGTTTTCCTGTCCTGTTGCAACAGGCCTGATCAATTCTCTGATAAAGCAAATCAGATCAGTGAAATATCTGTAAGTGTAGCAGATTATGTGAAATACGTAAGCAGACACATGGTACGATTATTAACTTATATCAGTCGTTCACTGCTTGGCAGCCCAAGCATGACGTAGCAGTGTCTCAGGCTTCTTCGCAGGGACTGCTGCTGCTGCTCATGTTCATCCTGATGCAGAACACCAATCTGCCTCTGAGTGCAAGGATGCACGAAAGTGCTCCAAGTGTTATGAAGAAAAAAAATCATTATCAGAACGAAGGGGAGCGGTATTGTGTGTGCGAACCAACAGCAAACTGCAGCAAACCAGCTGAACCCGCCCTGGGTAAAGACGCGGATGAATTGTGAACTCTGTCAGATTTCTATCCAAGCTCTGCAGCTTGTCTTTACTTTTTTACACTAAAGAAGGACTTTTAAAGAGATCTGACATTTGGTAGTCCGCAGAGGCGCACTTGCACGCACAATAATTAAATAAAATAATGGAAAGGGGAAGAAAAAAAAAATCAAATCAGAGAAATCAAATCAAACGCCGGCAGACTTTCTCCTGCTGACATTCTTCCTGACATTTTAATGAGCCTATTTGCATAAATAAAGCCATACCTGCTTGGAGATAAGCAAAATCCTTACTTTGGCCGCGGAGTCACAGAGAGAAACGGACCAGGGTGCAGTTTTATCATCCTGTGTGAGCTAAATAAGCTTTACAGGGCTTTAATTGCACCCAGTCAAATTAGCTTAGTGTATGTATGTGTAGTAAGCACATACCAAACAGTATCTATCAGGGGAACGAAATAGGATCAATGTGGCTGAGTCAAAAATAGGCTTTTATAGGCATTCCAGGCTTCGCAGTCCAAACACGCTCACGCTTACCGTAGACTCTACTGGATTAACAAGTCATCAATTAACAGCAGATTGCTGGAACCAGTCCCTCATGTCCAATAAATAAGAACAGCATTCCTGTGGATTTGGTCTCATGGCATTATGTGTGTGATTAATAGCTCTGATAAATCCAGGGTTACCGGCGCATCCCCACCAGAGCCGTGCTCCCATCTGATGACATTCTAATTAAATGCCAGACAGGAAATGGAGACAACGAGAGATAATCAAGATGAAACCAATTTGCGAACGTCGACGGCAGTCCCATGTTTGGGGGGGATAATGAAAGGAACGACACACACACAGAGTTCGCCGGAGACACAACCTAGAGTGTATAATCTTTCCCTTTGTTAGTTTTGCTTGTTTTTTCTTGAGAGGCCAATTAGAGGCGCTAAGCATAGAGCAATTATCAAGCTCTGAGCGATAGGCTCACATCTGCAGACAAATCATAAAGGTTGAGGCCAACAGAGTGATTATGGCAGACTGCGGTGACCGCCTCAACCGCCTGGCCAATCTCCTGGGTCCCAAGTTGCTTGATAAGCTAAGCTGGCAAGCTGAAAGAAATCGAATAAAATAATAATAAAAAAAACAACAACAGAAGATGAAGATCAGCGATGGCGATAGATAGATGGATAGATGGATGGAAAGATGGATGAATGGATGGAAAGATGGATGGATGGATAAATGAGAGGCGCAAGTGAACTTTTTGGCATGGCGGCGGACAGAGACTCAAGCTACTGAGTTGTGCCTTGCAAATTCATTCTGACAAGGATTTTTATTTTATTTTTATTTCTGCTCCTCTGCACAGCTGGCGTATCTATGTGCTGCCGTGGCTGGGCTCACACTCTCATGCTTCAGCAGCACAGTTAACGGGAGCTTTAGCACTTTTAGACTGGAGCAGAGATGCAGGAAGAGGCTGACCATGCTAATGCGATACCATCTTGCCCGTCTTGCCTGTTTTCTGTTTTCCGTTTTCAGACGACGACCCTCTGCTAGACCTTTCCACCTATGATCAGGAAGCACTCGTGTATGAATGAAAGAAGTAGAAGAAGAAGAAAAAGAAGAAGAAGAAGAAGCTGGGGTGAGTGGCTATTGGCAGTAGATGCAGTACTTGAAAGAATATATAACATCCAATTTGAAGTTGTTGCTTCAGCATCCATTTTTGCGATTTTAGTTCACGAGTTTGAGACACTGGGTGTCCTTGTGGCAAGGCATTTCTATACTCATTCAATGCACATTTCGAGGAGTCGCACTGAAGGAGGAGGAGGAGGTGGTTTGTTCTGATTTCCTGAGGCTTTTTGTACGCATCTCCAGTTGCTCAAAAAGTCTGTTTTGCTTCTTTTTTTCAGCCTTAGACATACATACATTCCCAGCGAGAGCTACAGTACCCCTCCCTTTGGTGACCACACCATCCAGTGATTACAGCTACCCCAGCCTTCCTAGAATACCCAGAAGACCTGAAACACGCCTCAGTCATGGTCATGCAATTGCTGATGGAATGATTGGGAGGAGATATAATAATGAAGGAAGAATAAAGGAGGAAGAGGATAGAGAGTGATTGAATGAATGAGGGAGAGAGAGAGAGAGAGAGAGAAAGAGAGAGTGAGTATAAAAGAAAGAGTAAGGCTAGAGGTCTTTGCACAGCCCTAGCAAAGCACTAACCAGTAATCCCTGGCGGTCAGTACTCACTCAGCTTCAACTTCTCACCTCAAATGAGATCTCCAGGGAAGATGAGAGTTCGGATCAGAAAAGCCCCCCGCTTCCCTGAGGGACTCGTTTCCACCATCCCTCGCCTCGTGTTACAGAACTTTCTGGGCACAAGAATACACACGAATGTGCTACTATGGTGGAGAATGCAGGATTAAGATAGACAAGATATCTGCATGTATGGCGAAAAAAGAAATTGAAATATAAAATATAAACTGTGCAGAGAGGTATGACATTGGTGGAGAATGCGGGTGGGGTTAAACAGGGTAACCGCAGGTTTGGGGAAATAAAACACCATTTTAATATTAATTTTATAGATATTACAGTTTTCATGTAATTCCTCTATTTTTCTGAAAACAATATTTCAAGCAAACATAATTAAACAAATAAAAAATAACTTTTTTTTACACTGAAAAGATGTCCTGAGCAAAGTTAGGCTTACTTAACCCCCTATCTACAGTTTTCCATAAGTATTATTCCACAAATAATATTCTATAAAAAATATCATTGGCTCAGGTCAGCGTAGTACTTAAGCAATCTTTTTGAAGTTAGGTTATAAAACTATTAAAATTATTATTTTTTCTTTCTGTGTCTGTGCATTTTCTAAAATCTTTGGAAATGTATTTAAGACATGTTACGACATATAAGGTCTTTTTAGACATGTCGTCACGTCCTTGCCCTTTTTTCCTGTCGTTTCCCTTCTGTGCCCACAGTTCTCTGTGTTTATCTTCTCCGTTCTGCCTGTGTTCATTTGTTGTAGCTCCACCCCCTTGTTACCAGTCCCCAGGTGTTCCCTGTTTCCTTTCCTGCATTTTTTGTCTGTATTTAAGCCCCTGTGTCTTCAGTGTTAGTTTGTGTTGTTCTTGTGCCTATTTTTACGTCTGCTCTGGTTGCGTTTATGTTCCTGTTTGTACCCAGTGTTCTTGTTTATGGTTTACTGTTTTTTAAATAAATGCTACTTGCGATTGTGTCTGCTCTCTGCGTCCCTCTCATTGTGGATCTTGATGATCCCCAGGACTTTGGGTAAATAATCTTTGTACTAATGTAACAAAAGTGGAACTTTTTGGAAGATTTTATGCAAAACTAAAACACATCATTTAAAAAAAAACAGCATCATACTGAATGTAAAACATGGTGGTGGTAGTAGTAAGATTGTATGGGGCTTTGCTTCTTTAGGGCCTGGACAGACAACTTGCTGTAATAGACGGAACCAGAAATTCAGCTGGAAATTCTACCAGATAATCCTGAAGGAGAATGTCCGACCATCTGTTTGTGACCTCAAGCTCAGTCATACTTGGGTTCTGCAGCAGGACAATGACCCAAAGCACACAAACAAGCAAACAAGTCCACCTCTGAATGGCTTAAAATAAAGTCAAAAAACGAAATGAAGGTTTTGGATTGGCCTAGTCAAAGTCTCATTGACTTCCAGCAGCCGTAATATACGTACATCAATTCTGTACGAAAGACTTTTATTCCTAACATTTTTTCTGCAATTTTCTGCAGCCAGGTATGAGTAAAAAAGTAGGAAAAATGCAGTATAAAAGCAAGTGATTCATATTTCACTGGCAAGGTAAAGATGGCAGAGGAATGATTGCATGGTGTAAGTGAGTAAGAAGGCAGCCGAACTAATCTGGCTCCGTCTATTAAATCTGACGGTTGGCTTAACGAGAGTTGACAAGCTTGGGGAAGGAGAAGGATGACCTTGCCCCAGTAGAGAAGGAGAAAATGAGGGGAAATGTGCAGCAGTACAGTGACCCTTTTACGAGATGCTAACTCCGGAAGAGCAGGAAAGAACAGGATGTTTCCGAGTGAGCATGTTGTAGTTGTAGCGCATGTTTTTTGTTAGCACTGGCACAAGCATTAGGCATGTGCACCGTGCAAACATGTGTACGCTGCTAGTCGAAGCGTTGAAAAAAAAAAAAACGCGAACACAAATGAGACAGCTAATGAGAGCAGAAGCACTGCAGCATCTTGTTAACCGAGATGTTCTCTCCTGCAACACCTCCCCGGCCTACTTTTAACTCCAGAGATCCGGCCAGCCGCTATTCTTTCTTTCCCACTATTACCGTATCTCGAGCCTCATCTGAGTAAGCACCCTTCACCCCCCTCTCCCCATCACCTGTCTCGTCAGCCGCTAGCCAGGTAAGCTTAAGAATAGATTTGCCTGGCTTACATTCCCTAAAAGACCACTTGGAGGAGGTCCAACAGTGAATGGCAGCTACCCCCTAGTGAAGTGCAGACCACACAACGTAGTCATTAGCGGGCCGGCCAAAGTACACAGCACCCAGGCGGAGAGCAAATACGCGTATTGACAAAGGTGAGCGGTGGAGACAATTGAATGACTCTGCCGCCGCTGAAGGGCGCGTCATCCTGAATTCCAAAGCTGATTTGCCTCCATCTGATTCAGGCCAGAGACGAAGCCATCAAAGGCTGACACATCATTTATTTGCTAAGCCAACAGCCAAACAGCAAGAACAGCAAACTCTCGTTCTCTCTTTCTGCCTCATTCACATTCTCTCTCTACCCCCCCACCCCTCCCCTTCCTCCCTCTGACCAATCTCTAAAAACATTATTTTATTTTGCATTATTTTAAAGTTTTTTAGGCACCGAAGCAATTTACACTAATGCATTTATCTCAGCAATATGACTGTTTTTACCACATATGATTTAAACAGATGCAAATACACAGTTATACATGCATTAAAACGTAACAAGGATTTATCTTTTTAAACTGTAAGTAGGTTATATCCTGTGAGCCAAGCTGAAGAACGAAGTGTAGTTCCAGATTTCTCCTGCATGATTTCCCTCAGCTAGCATGTGGAACTCTAGGTTCAGTTCCATCAGCAGCTCACCTGGATTACCAAATTTATTTACCAAACCAAGTGTTGATTAATATGATGCGAACTAGAAATAACTTTATTAAACTCCGAGTAGAGGAAAGAATAAAGAGATGTTAAAGCTGTAAAAGCTCTGCTTTTTGTAAAATTGCTGTTTGTATTTTTTGTAATGCTGTATTTAGTGTTTTACTGAGCTTATAAACACTTACTTCACAAATAAGAAGCCTTTTCGGTACCACTTTAAAATAAGACTACCTTTATAAAGGGTTTATAAATGGTTTACAATTAGTTTATTAATGGTTACTAAATAGGTTGTAAATGCCTTAAAATCATTAATAATCAGTTATAACACATACGTAGAAAGGGCAACATTATAGATGGCTGTGGGTTCACTATTTGGCAAACAACAGGTCATTGTTGCCCTTTCTACGTATGTGTTATAACTGATTATTAATGATTTTAAGGCATTTACAACCTAATTAGTAACCATTAATAAACTAATTATTAACCATTTAGATTAGTAACCATTTGGATGTATGTGAAAAATATTTCCCAATTCTACTCAGTGATAAAACTCTTGCGTCCGGACTGCAATTGAAAAAACAGGAGGACCAGTGAGGTTTTTTTTAAGGCTTTCTTTGTCACATGACATCGAGTTCAGTAGCTCCTCCATTTCCACTCGCTTTTGTGTTTTACGTGGATCTCCAAGGAAACGTGTGCCCAAAGTGTAATTACGGTGCACGGCCCTAAACAAATAGCTATATTTATTACGGTTTATTAATGGTTTGTGACAAATCTCAGCAAAAAACAGCAGGAAATTCAGCCTGTAATTTTCTCAGAGGACATCTGAGAAAAATACATACATGGTCGTTCTGGATGGGAATAAAATCACAGAGAAGCCCCCGTAAAAGAAAAAATTACCCCTGGACCCCCTGACAAACTGATCCTGTCAGAATAAGGCCTTAGTCTGATATTAAAGTTTGTTTGATAATCATAAAAATACTGTATTATTATGACAAAAAAAGCAAAAGCAAAAGAAATCTGTAGTGGGCAAATACTTTTTCACACCACAGTGTATAAAAGAACACTGACATTTCTGAGTACACTTTTGAGCACATGTCATAAAGCTGGCAAATTGATTTTAAATAAATAACAAATAAATCAATACACCAGCAGAATCTACTCACTATGCTCTCACTAAAACACTTCAGTACTTTCGAGTTTAGAAAGCCAACATCCGAGCACTGCCTCATAAGCTTGTGACTTCATTTTAAAGGCGACTCTGCGCTGACTGCATGCTGAAAAGCTCTTTTAGAGACACTGTGATGTCCTGCGTTATAGAAACTATATTTGTACATCCTACTTTTCGCGGGTAAATGAAGACAGGCCTTTTCATTATTATTCCGCGAGAGCTTTGCAGCAGCTAACCTGCAGCGCTCAGCACTACAAACTTCTCTTTCTGCGAGCGCTCGGCCGAGTTTGTAAGCCATGAAACTTTGACAGGACATTTTCATTCGTCTTCTCCTCTCGGTGAAGGCACAGCGCTTGTCCTTTCAGCTCAACCTGAATGCCTCTGTAAGGGGAGACTGCCATGATTAGCCAGCCAAGGGTGCCTGTATTACCATAAATCAGGTCCTCTCATGGCCTGAATGAAGATTCGAGCCTGTGGAGTAATGCTGATGCAGATAGTATTCATGGGGATGCTTTTATAACCTCTGCAGTGTGCTATCTCTATTCGCTTCTGCTCAGTCTGCAGCACTTTCTGCTTCTGGCTTTTTTAGAGTAACTCTGAGTGTGTGTGCATGTGTGTGTGTGTGTGTGTGTGTGTGTGTAAGAGTGTTTGTGTATGTGGGGATAAAGGCCTTAAATGTTTAATTATGATGTTTTCTTAAGCAGCAGTCAGCTCTACATCCTTTTTAAGGGAACATTTTAATCATCTACTTTTTTTTCTGCAAATTTAATAAATCCCTTTGTCCTCCTACTTGCTTGGCAATCTCTGCCTTAATACAAACAAATAAATTCTACTAAAGTCTAACTAAAATGCTGCTATAAAACCCGCACAAATTGCCATCTGAACGAAGCAGATTGTCGTGCTTTAATGATACTCATCAATGGTAGTTTTAAGCTGGCAGCCAGATAATGTCAGAGACAAGGAAAAGGTAAGCAGAGTGAAGAACAGCTTATTCTCGGAAAGAATATGAAGGATTTCTCATGTCTATTTGAAATCCTGTAACATAAGGTAAGGTTGTGTGCAAAAGACATGGCACACTTGCTGCAGGCAATCAATCCATTAATCAATCAATCATTACTACATATTTATATATATATTTAAGTCTCAGGGCCCTATTTCAGCGATCTACAGGCGATTCATCAACCATTCTGCTTGATTTAGAGCCTGTCAGTGTGTCTTTGCTGTCGTAACGATGGGGAAAGTATGCTAATTCTGTTAACCAGGCTTTTTAGGCATAATGTGAATTAAAACAATCAGTGTGTCTCTTGCCATTCCCTCAAAGAGCCTGGTGCAGTCTGACTTTGGCGGATTGCTACTTTAACAGCTCAGCGCTTCTGCCTGCGCTTCTCAGCAGAGGGAATTTTCCTGCACATTCCTGCTGTGAAGATGTGTGAGCAGGTACGTTACGGGAATAGCAATGTTATTTTATCTAGTATTCTGTTTATTGTTCTGCTAAAATTAGTCAGTGGCGCACCCATGATTCCCATTGCCAAGATAGCAATACACCAGAAATTGACTTAAAACACACACTTCATTTCGAGATCATCACATCAGTCAGCGTGGATATATTTATAAGCACCTTTGCTATTTAAACAAAATGCAGGTGCAAGGCATGACAACAGACTGTTTGCAGGGTGTAAGATAGCAATGAGCATCGCAACCCACCTTGCGCAAGGAGTAAGACAGTGATTAAAAATATGTTTGACTTATTAGGTAAGTCATTAAGATGTCATTAATAGGTGTGTAGGAGTGTATTACCTATTTACATTATTTATTGTCTGTCTCTTTAAACATTGATAGCCAACAGCCATCAGCTCCTCTAAGCAGCTGTCTGATCATCATGCTCTTGTGGGGCTCTCATAGGTGGATTCCATGTGGGCATGGGTGCTGAGTGGGGGTGTACAGGTGCCATTACTGGGATCTTATTAGGATTCCCAAATAAAACTTAGATGGTGCCCATGTTGAACCCATCCAGGTCCCATCACTGACATCCATATCTGAGGCCAACATGGAACCCATGTATAAAACTTTGTAGCTGTTTGTAGTTGGGCTCCAAACCCCATACAAGCCCCACATGGATATTTAATCTACGCAGGAGAAAAATGTAATTAAATAGAGCATTAAGAAATGACAGTTAAGGGGAACTGTGGAAGGCAATGCAAGATGTGGAAGAAAAGATAGAATGGCTTGTATGCTGGCAAGAAAGGCAAAGCAAACAAAAATGTATGTAGTGTAAGCATGCGTGGAAAGTCATTAATACAAAAGCTAAAAAGAAAAGCATTTAAAACAACTTTTAGATCAGCCAGAGACCATTTTGATATAAAAATAGGGTACCACTTTAAAATAAGACTACCTTTATAAAGGGTTTATAAAGTTTAATAATGGTTACTAATTAGGTTGTAAATGCCTTAAGAAAAATCATTAATAACTAGTTATAACACATATACGGAGAAAGGGCAACAATATAGATGTCTTTGGGTTCACTATTTGGCAAACAACAGGTCATTGTTGCCCTTTCTCCGTATATGTGTTATAACTGATTATTAATGATTTTTAAGGCATTTACAACCTAATTAGTAACTATTAATAAACTAATTGTGAATCATTTATAAACCCTTAATAAAGGTAGTCTTATTTTAAAGGGATAGTTCGGTATTTTTGACATGAGTCTGTATGGCATCATCATAACCAGTGTCGTGCATCCACACTGACTTACCCCCCACAGCGTCCTGTGAGCCGAGTTCTTGTCCAGTTTAGGTCAAAGCGAAAGTAGTCCGGCATGTTTGCTGGGGTCAGGAAAATAACTCCTTTTTCTTCCCAAAGCAGTACGTGTTCAAAAGAGTGATTTATTTACATCACAAAAAACTAACCCTGCAAAAGTCACGCCTCGTAAATCACTTGGGTCCTACTTTCTCTCATTTCGTATCAGTGCGCGTCATTCTGACAGCGAGCTGCGCACGCGTCAACTTGTTCTGTGTTTTGGCAGTGCTTAGCAGCTGTGTTCAGACTAGCAACGCAAACGAGCTAACTTTAGGGAGAAGTCTATTGGCTTTTATAAGCTTTGTAAACACACACACATATATATATATATATATATATATATATATATATATATATATATATATATATATATATATATATAGCTAGGTGTGTGTGTGTGTGTTAAAATGGTGCGGACTTGTGACTATCCAGGCTGTAGCAACAAAGATGTGGCTGATTCTCCGCAGAGTTTTCATCGTTTTCCTGTGACTGATGTTGCTCTGAGGAAACTTTGGGTACTAGCGCTGGGCATCCATGTGGACACAAAAGTGGAAAAAATAAAAAAGCTTCGTGTTTGCAGTGCGCACTTCAGTCCCACTCGTGGCAACAGTAGCATTACACCTCGGTCTGCATTATTTCGCACTTGAAACAAGTGCACCAGGATTTGTCGGCCACCCTGGGTATCGCAGCTCCAGCAGTGGCTCCAGTTTCATCTTCCACCACTTCTCTGTCCACCCTCTCTCTTTCTGCCCGATCTAATTCCATTTGGCGAAGTTCAAAATCTGTATACTCGGGTTCATAAAGATATCCCCGTGGCTCTGAGCGGTGATCAATGTTTTCCTCGTCACTCTCGTAGTCACACATGTTCTCGAGGCGAGAAGTAAACAAAGCGACCCAAACACGTAGGCTAGCTGTCAGGTTGCAGCGCTGCGCGCATTGATATGGAACGAGAGAAAGTAGGACCCAAGTGATTTACGAGGTGTGACTTTTGCAGGGTTAGTTTTTTGTGATGTAAATAAATCACTCTTTTGAACACGTACTGCTTTGGGAAGAAAAAGGAGTTATTTTCCTGACCCCAGCAAACATGCCGGACTACTTTCGCTTTGACCTAAACTGGACAAGAACTCGGCTCACAGGACGCTGTGGGGGGTAAGTCAGTGTGGATGCACGACACTGGTTATGATGATGCCATACAGACTCATGTCAAAAATACCGAACTATCCCTTTAAAGTGGTACAAAAAATGTATATACAAAAATAGGGATGGGCTGAAATAACTTTTTTGACAAAAATATATATATATATTTTTTTCGTACAGGTTTTTATTAATTTTTACTTTTTTTTTAGCAATTTGCAATAATAAAGAAGCCTAAATGCATTTGTCTTACTTTTCAAAGAGAAAAACAATAAAAAAAAAACTATAATTAAATAAATATTAATTAGACAGAATACAGCTAAAAATAAATTACTGTTTTTCTGGTACAAATTATTCACTCTTTTCACACAATCAGCCATTTTGCTAAGTGCGGACCACGCCTTATAGAAGTAGAAAAGGAGGAAGAAAAAAGGGGAGGGAACTCGGGGAAATTTGGGCTGGAGTTCTGAACTGCGTGCTGAAGAAGCGTGCAGTTATATCCCCCCCTTTTTATTTAATGAGAAGTGGAAAAGTAGAAAAAAGGGGGTTGTTGGGGAGGAGGTGGGTTGCGAAGTTTTCGTCACGAGAGATAGTTAGTTAGGGGAGGTATTTATAGGACGGTTGATTGATACGGGGTGGAGTTAGAACGTAGAGTTCGGGCGTGGTCCTTCTCCCAAACTTTTGTTATTACATAACATCATTTTGCTAAGTGCGGACCACGCCTTATAGAAGTAGAAAAGGAAGAAAAAGGGGAGGGAACTCGGGGAAATTTGGGCTGGAGTTCTGAACTGCGTGCTGAAGAAGCGTGCAGTTATATCCCCAAAATATGGAGCTTATAATGAAGCTAGTTTGAGATGAGCCTGTCTCGAATCGTCTGGTTTGGAACGGATGTATAAGTGGTACGCCTGAGAAGACCACCGTCCGAGAAGCTTGATGACGTGCTCGGGGATTCCTTGTCTGGAGGCGTTGGATGCTGCACCGATGCGGAATGAGTGGGCGGAGAATTGGTCTGGTGAGTAACCGTTGACTGAAAGGATGAGGCGGAAATGTGTGTGGAACCAGTGCCTTGTGATTATACTACCAGATTCCGTAGTGAACGGAGGATCCGAAGGTGATGCTTGTTGAGAGAGCCGGAGATTTAGGTGGTGGACGAGTGGTTCGTACGGGCTGAGGGGTGAGTCAAGTTTAAACAGATGGAGGATCGTGGTTTTGCCAAGTTGGTCAGTTTTGCTTCGCTTGATTTTAGAGGTGAGAGTATCCGAGTCCAGGATGCTGAGATCTGATATGAGGGGGTATGAAAAGGAGTTGTGGGAGATTTTAAGTGAAGTGAATTCTGAGCATCTGAGGAATCCGACGTATGCCAGGAGAAATAGCGATTGGAGCGTGGAGGATGTTGTCGGAGGGTAAAAGCCTGATCGGAGGGTTTGAATGCAACGATGGAGGATTTCTGGTGAGATGGGAGCTCGTTCGTGTGAGGATGGAGTTTCTGATTTTTGGATTCCTTTCAGGAGAAGGGAAATTTGAGGGTGATTAGAGGAAGGGTGTGGTATGCCAGTAATTAGTTTAGTGAAAAAATTGATAGCTGCCAGATGGACTCTGAGTGATGAGGAACGGGCTGAATGTTGAATGTGAATGAAAGTAATATAAGCTGCTATTACGGATGGATGATGAGAAGGGAAAGATATATTATGTGTGGAGTGGAAATTTTTGTATGCTTTCCAGCTTGACCAGTAAGTAGAGAGTGTCTGTGGGGAAACGGCTGAAAGGATGGTTTGTTGTGCTTGGAGGATTAGTTCGTTCAGACGGGGGTTAGGTGTAGTGTAGTTAGTGAAAATGGAGGTACCGGCGTTGGGTTGCAGTCTGCATGCGGAGCCAAGGATCTGGATTTCTGGAATTGAAAGCGAGAAAGAGAGTCAGCAATAGAGTTGGATAAACCTGGGATGTGGACAGCTTTAATTATAAACTGATGCTTAATGGAGTGCCAAGTGAGGCAACGGATAAAAGGCATTATGTCTAGCGATTTTGATCGACTTTTGTTGATGTGGACCGCGGCGAGATTGTCTGAATGGAGTAAAATTGATTTTCCTGACCATTCATGTCCCCAAAGGAGGGCAGCGACGAGGCCCGGATATATGTCCAGAGAGCGCAGAAGACTCGCGCGGCTGCGCGGCGGAGCAGATGAAGTTCTCCGGCCGAGCAGAAGCGACCAGAGGAAGGAGCGGCATCTGTGAATAGCTTAATATCAAAAGAGCTGGAAGCTGCGTTGGCGTAGAAGAAAAACCCGTTCGATTGCAGGAGGCACAGCCAGAAATGGAGCTCTGACGTGCAGTATTAGTTGAGCATAACGAATGGTGGAGGGCTCGGACGAAAAGCCAAGCGGAGGAGGCGGGAAATGAAAGAACGACCCTGGGTTCGATTCGGGTTGTGAATAAAGTGGCCGAGGGGGGAAAGACGGTGCTAGGTACGGGCGGGGAGACTTGAAAGGAGGCGGAGTCCAGAAAGATCCCAAGAAACTCGAGAGATGTGGAGGGACCAACGGAGTTCTCCGACAGCGGGGTACGGAGGCGAGTGAAAGCGCTGGTCATGGCTTCAAGACCCATCGAGAGGGGCGAGGAAGGAGGATCGATGACGAAGTTACCCAGGAGGTGGAGCACGAACTGGGGCCCGTGTTAAGCAAATCCAGCAGAGCGCCTTAGCAAAGGAGTCGAAGCTTGGGGTTACTTTTGCACCCGAAAGCAAGGTGAACTGAAAAACGGACTCTGAAAAGGCGCCAGGAGTCAGGATGGAGAGGGAGGATTTTTGAAAGCCGAACCACGTCAGCCTTAGACAGCCAGGCCCATCGCGGGATGGGGAGCTTCGTCCCGCAAACACACGTCAATGAAGTTCCAGATCCGGGGCGTCTTGGAATGTAGCAGGGTTCCAGTGTTTGAGATGAGCCGCAGCGCGAGCTGAGAGGGGGCGGCGCTGTAGATGGAGAATGAAGGTCAGGAAGCTCCAGCAAGGAGCTGAGCGGGTGCTGCAGCCCAGTGAGAAACGGCGAGAGAGGAGGCGGGGAGAGAATTGACGGAGTAAAGGAAGGAGAAAGGCTGGCTGGAAGGGACGGGTTGGAGAATAGTGTTGCCAACTGCTCAGTAAGGAAAGTAGCCATTGGCTGCAATTTGTGAGTAAAACCCCTTAAATGTTAGAAATGTTACAAATGAACTCCGTCTGTTGCTTTTATAAATAGGCAGAGACTTCTGAAAATAACTACATTTCAACGTAAATTACATGATTAAGTTTTTTTTTTTTTTTTTTTTTTTTTTTTTTTTTTTTTTGACAGTCAGCGGCGGCTGTAGGTATGCGCAGTTCGTTGCAGCGTGTTTGAAGAGCAGTGTGAGTGTGTGGTCTGACTGAGACTGCGCTGTGAGTGTCGTGGGCGGGGCTCGCGGCAGCACCTGCTGCTCGCTGAGGAGAAACTGAAGAGCATGTGTGTTCATTTAAACTCTCAATAACAAACAAAAACTAAGTCGGCAAGTTGGCAACACTGTTGGAGAACAGCAGGAGGAACGCAGAAATGGAGAAGGAGGATGACCGAGAGAGGGGGTTTGAACGACTGAGGGGAAGAGGGAAACGAGAGAGACGAGAGAAACGAGGCGCTGAGGTGAAGTTGGTGCCGCGCCAGGTGTGCGAGAGCTGCAGCAGCGGCGAGGGGGTTTGGACGACAGAGGGAGGGGGAGTTGGACGACAGAGGGAGGGGGAGTTGGACGACAGAGGGAGGGGGAGTTGGACGACAGAGGGAGGGGGAGTTGGACGACTGAGGGAGGGGGAGTTGGACGACTGAGGGAGGGGGAGTTGGACGACTGAGGGAGGGGGAGTTGGACGACTGAGGGAGGGGGAGTTGGACGACTGAGGGGAAGAGAGACGAGAGAGACGAGAGACGAGGCGCTGAGGCGAAGTTGGTGCCGCGCCAGGGGCGCGAGAGCTGCAGCGGCAGCGAGGTGAGCGGGTGACGTCATCAGGCCGCGACGCCGGTGCGGCTCATGTGCGCTGTTCAGAGGTTCAGTGAAAAGTTCCGCTTTTGGAGCAGAACAGGGGAAAGGGACGCCGCGGTCCTTCAAAAACCCGCTGCAGCTTAACAACAGTCCAATCGGACATGCGAGGAGGCTGGGACTTACTAGGAGAGAGGGGCCCAGGGCCGGCGAGGCCGGCCGAGGAAGACGGGCGTCCGGAGCGGCGAGCCCGCGCAGGAGGAGTAGGGGAAGGGGGAGAAGAGCGGCGGGAGCGCCGAGATCCGGGGGTGCACTGGTGAGGACGACCGACCCGGGAGGAAGAATAAGCAGTAGCCGGAGTAGAACCAGGAGTAGCCGGAATGGAGATTACGGAATTCAGACGACGAGCCCGGCGAGGTGGAGTAGGGGAAGGGGGAGAAGAGCAGCGGGAGCGCCGAGATCCGGGGGTGCACTGGTGAGGACGACCGACCCGGGAGGAAGAATAAGCAGTAGCCGGAGTAGAACCAGGAGTAGCCGGAATGGAGATTACGGAATTCAGACGACGAGCCCGGCGAGGTGGAGCAGGAGTGGAGACAAGCTGGCTAGGAGGGAAGAGGTCCTCGTCGGAGGCGGTGAGTTAAAGGTCCATGGCGGAGAACAAGCTAATGCGAGCAGGCGGGTGCGGCAGATTCGACTGATGCGAAGTTTTCGTCACGAGAGGTAGTTAGTTAGGGGAGGTATTTATAGGACGGTTGATTGATACGGGGTGGAGTTAGAACATAGAGTTCGGGCGTGGTCCTTCTCCCAAACTTTTGTTATTACATAACATCATTTTTGGCAAAAAAAAAAAAAAAGAAGAATATTCTCTTTGTTTTTTTTTGTTGTTGTTGTTTTTTTTTTTTAATGATTCTCATAATTACCAGGTGTATGTTAAGAAGCATACCAGGAAAAGTACATAAGTCAACTGCTAATCTTGAGGTTGGTTTAGGTTATTACGCTGTTAGGATTTCTAGCCGTCAGTTGGGAAGTAAACATTGCACAGGTAGGTGGAAGAATGGGTTTCATGAAATATTAGCTAGTGTGACACAGTCAGTCAGGCGGCAAAGAGACAGTGATCTAAAACACACCTCAAAGTTAAGCATGAATGATTCATTTTCAGAGTTCTGCATTGCTGAATGATGAATGATGACCCAGGGAAGCTGAAGTTTTTTGGAATTTCCTTCTCACAGTTTCATAACCTGAATATCAATGAATGATTTTTTATCGTTAATAGCAAGCAATCAACAGGACTGTATACGTACAGGAATATATCCCAAGTACCCATTTTTTTTAAATACATCTGTGTATTACACAATACTTTTTTTTTATTCAGTCTAACATAATGAATATTTAAGTGTGACAGAATAGCATTCATTTTTCAGTAGGATTTGACATACATGTGTTCATGTAGCATCCATTCCAGTGCTGTGGTTTCAGGCCGTGTTCTGTTTAGAACACAAAGTCCAGAAAAGAGAAGCAAGAGAGAGTATCACAGATAACTCCTCAGCACTTATGCCTGAATGAGCATCAGCCGCGCAGGCTGACACGCTGGCTTTTCCCGCAAAAGCTGGGTGTCAGGCTAAAATGTGATTCTGAGTAGTATAGAGCATGACTGAGGATGCGCCCGTGACACACAAGCGTGGCGTCAGGGTTGATCTGCGGTGACACGGCTTAATATCACTGACAGTACGGCGCTCCCTCTCATCGCGTTAGGCCATTTTAGGAACATCTCGCCGGCGCTGGGCCGCGTATCATATCCCTCCCCGTTCGCCTCCGCAGGCAATTCCCAACATCACAGAATAATGCATCGCCTCCCGCCCTGAGAAAAAGTTAAATCAGGGGAAAATTTACTGGCGTGTCACTATTGGTCTTTGGAAAAAAGGACAAAGAGCAGGAATGAAAGGTGAATAAGGCAAAAAGATGCAAGCCGCACAGATCATTAAAACACACACACACAAACAAACAAGCACACACACACAGAAACACACACACACACGCACGGTCTGCAGTGCCTTGTTATGCAAAGATTGGAACAACAGTACACGAGGCGAGATAGAAGCTACGCGAGATGGAAGGAGCTGAGATGGTTCGTTTGGGAGGGGGGTCTGTGATTTTAATTGGCTTTTTGTTTTCCATCAGTCCCGGCTGAGCTGTTATTTATGAGTTTGATCTTTTGCAGTTGCTGGAAGCTAACAAGGCTGTACTGTGTAAAAAAATAAAAAAAAAGGTCCGTAATGAACACCCCTATATTTCAGACACCCCTATTGTTATACTTAATATACTAGTAAAAAGTTGCTTAATTTCAGTAATTCGGTACAAAATGTTAAATTCATATATTATACACACTATTTTCTATTTTAAGCGTTTATTTCAATTACTGTTGATGAATCATGTTTTACAGCCAATGAAAACCCAAAAAACTCTTTAACAGTCTTTAAAAAAAATAAAATAAATAATGTTATACAAGACCAATTGGTATTTTTGGCAGTGTGGGCAGTGTGCCAAGTCCTGCTGGAAAATGAAATCCGCATCTCCACAAAAGTTGTCAGCAGGAAGCATGAAGTGCTGTAAGTAAGATTTTGTGGGAAAACAAAACTGCACTGACTTTAGACTTGATACTATAAAACACAGTGGATCAACACCAGCAGATGACATGTCTCTCCAAACCATCACTGATCATCAGTAAATTTTACATTTCATTTGTAAATCAAGGGAGCAGAGTCTGGAGGAAGAGTGGAGAGACACACAGTCCAAACCGCTTGAGGTCTAGTGTGAAGTTTCCACCAATCAGTGATGGTTTGGAGAGTCATGTCTGTCATCTGCTGGTGTTGGTCCACTGTGTTCTATTAAATCCAAAGTCAGTGCAGTGTTTTCCCTGCTGGCAAATTTTATGGAGATGTGGATTTCGTTTTCCAGCAGGACTAGGTACCACACTGCCCACACTGCCAAAGAAGTACCAATTGGTCTTTAATTATAATATTCTAATTTTCTGGGACACTGATTTTTGGATTTTTTTAAATTGGCTGTAAACCATAATCATCAACAATAAAATAAATAAATGCTTAAAATAGATCACTCTGTGTGTACATCTATATAATATATGAGTTTCACATTCTGAACTAAATTACTAAATTAAAGTAACTTTTAAAAATATATTCTATTATTTTTGAGATGCACCAGTAGAGTATAAAGAATATATACAGTACCGTACAACTTGACTCATTTGGTATTGTTTCTACAAGCAGAACAACAGCCTGACCCCAGCTCTGACCTTGAGTGTGTGTATGTGTGTGTATGTATTGAGCCGCTAGGTTGTTGAGAGTGTTGGTCTTACAATTAGCCATGGGTTAGGGGTTGAGAAATGCCGTTTGAACTATATACTCCCTGTGACCCCTATAGACCATGATCATGTTATCTGGGTAGAGGAGGGCTACAAATAACAGCAATAAAAAGAGTTAGCTGGTAAGGCGAGCTGTGGAAGAAATGCAAGATATACAAAGGGCAAGATGACTGAGATATAATTAATATAAAATTAAAATATAATAATATGAACTGTGCAGCACTGCTTGCTTTAAAAAAGATGTTCAGAAATGGAGCTCATCAAAAAGCCAGTGTCTGAAGAATGCAAAGCAACATCTAGACAAGATAGTAGAGATGTTTCACAGCAGAGCTGTGCAATATTACGGAAAAAATTACATTGCAATACATTTTCTGCTTGCAATATACATATGCAAAATATATATAAATATAAATATATTTAAGTATAAATACCAATGCACCAAAGTCAGGGCACACCTGTGGAAGTGACACGCCCATTAGTTTATTGCACTTTATACCCACAACACACCCATGACTAATTAAGAGAATTAGTACATGATTTTTACATGTTTTGCGCCAAAAAACATACTTTTCCCGTCATTACGATAGCAAAAACACACTAACACGCCCTAAATCAAGCTGCACAGTGCGCAGTTGACTGTTTGCCTGAAGATCGCTAAAATAGATAGCTAAAATGAGGCCCTGAATGTTATTTTTTTTTTTCTTTTGCGCACCGGATTATAAGGCGCACTGTTGATTTTTGGTAAAAATAAAGGATTTTAAGTGCACTTTATATAAAAAAAAAAAAATACAATAATATAATTTGCCTTTGGAAGGTAATTCGTGCAAAAACAGAAGTTTTTTTGTATTGAGCTGCAAAAAAATGCAGCTGATAATGCCATTGATTATGATTTCACTTGTAACTATTAGTTATGCACACTTTGCATAATGACAGTGCTAAAGCGATATATTGTTTAGCCCTGTTTCACAGGGTATCTGCCGATCTATACAAAGCCTTAAAAATCAAAGCCTTAAATCAATTTCCCAACAGTTTTGGTTTCATTTTTGCACATTGAATTTAGCATTGTTCAAATTCCATATGTAAGTAAGCTTATTGTTTCATTTATCATTTTATTTATTTGAGTTTAATTTATTGAACATTTTTTTTTATTCTTATGTTTTTCTATTTTGATTTTTTATGTTCTTAGTTCATTATTATTCATTTAATCATTTCTTATCATTCTTATCATTTTATATGTATTCTACTATTATTATCTTTTGTTAAATGTTTTCAATACCTTTTAAACTATAAATACTTGGCTGAATTGTAAATGAGGGTAATCCTTAATAGAATCTCAAGTGAAAATAGCGTTTTTTTAATTAATTGATTGATTGATTGATTGATTGTTTGAACAATTGATTAATTACTGATTACTAACAGCAAATGCTCTGAGTGTTACATTCGTTTCTATATGTTAGTTAGCATAGCTGCTACATGGGGGTTACATAACATGAATTTTGCAATGGAACCGATTTCTCTGTTTGAACTGTTGCATTTTTGTAAAACACTCATTTGTTGATTTTGTGTGCTTTTTTGTGCTATTAAAAAGTACTTCCCTCATGTGTATAGATACATCAATTACAGAAACACATGCTGTGGATAGATTGATTAAAAATAGAACAGAATTGAGCTGTTTTATATCGCAGAGGCCCTACTGTTGCCCTACTTCGAGAAGAGAGTACTGTATAAACCATAGAATTTGACCTATTTGGTATTACTACTGCAAACAGAGCAACAGCTCAACCCATCTTCTGACCTTGAGTGTATCTGTGTATGTAGATGTGTGTGTTGAGTTGTGGGTATTGAGTGTGTTTGTTTTAGAGTTAGCCAAAGGTTAGGGTTTCAAACAGTATGTCGTTTGAACCATACAGACCCCGTCTCACAGCTTCTGAGACTTGTACAGTACTCTCGCTCACACATACATATGCACATTCATACACACATACATACACACATACATATGCACATACATACGGCCTTCCTACAGCAGAAGCATGAGCAATTCCTGTAAACACTGATGCCGCCGAGGCACCCTTGGCACATGTGAAGAAGGCTGTTATGATTAGCATTCGGTTATGAGCGGGTTGAGTGAGATGGAACCGCGTGCGAAAAACGTCGATCCAATCCGAGTGCGGCAAATTAGATTAGCATACTCAGAGAGAAGAAGAAGAAGCGTGAGAAGAAGGCCTGCATATGCAAACACCTCGTCAGCTAGACTGGCGTCTAAGTATATTGATGATATTCTGCTTTTTTGTGCACGTTTAAATAACTCTGACCTTGACGTGGGCTGACTTTCTTCTTTTTTTTTCTTGTTGCGTAGATGAAATGCGATACGCACGCCCGATGCTGAATTCAGCATGTGTCACTGCATGCACACTCACCCACACACACACACATATATACACACATATATATATACACACATATAATCACACATATTCCCAGCCCTAGTTAGCGGCTGCATAGTCATAGTCATTCACATGTGACTGCAAAGGCGCTGCATGCTAATTTGAATTTTTAATACTACTGACTGTTGAAAAAGGGATATAGACAGATGAGTCATGCTGCATTCTAATTCTGCTGAATTTATATCTTTCGCCTGAACACACACACACACATATACTGTATACAGGCTACATATGTTTGCTTTATTACGCTACTCCTACAGGACATGTAGTGCTGGAAGCAGCCCAGGATTCTATGCCCAGAAAACTATGCTATTTACACAGCAATGCTTATATATACAGTGCCCTCCATAATTATTGGCACCCCTGGTTAAGATGTGTTCTTTAGCTTCTCATAAATTGAGTTTTGTTCAAAATAATATAGGACCACGATGGGAAAAAAAAGTAAAGTCCAACCTTTAACTCAAGTAAATTTTAAGGGGGAAATAAAATCCCTGACTAAGAAATAATTATTCTTCATAAAATCACCTGTTCCACAATTATTGGCACCCCTAACAATTCTTAGGAAATAAATTTAATAAAAGTATTTCTGTCACTTCTACAGTAGTTTACGAAGTTGATCAGAGTATGTAGGAACATTTAATTAGTAATTCACAACTTCCTGTTTCCCTGGGGTATAAATATGACGTGACACAGAGGCCATTTATCTTCAACATGGGAAAGACAAAGGAACATACCATTCAAGTGAGGCAGATGTGTGTTGACCTTCACAAGTCAGGCAATGGCTACAAGAAAATCGCTACTCGCCTACACCTGTCCATATCTACTGTCAGAGGAATTATTAAGAAGTTTAAAACAACTGGAACAGTGGTAAACAAGCCTGGACGAGGACGCAAGTTTATTTTGCCACCACGCACAGTGAGGAGGATGATAAGAGAAATAAAAAGTTCTCCAAAGCTCACTGTTACAGAATTGCAACAAATGGTAGCTTCTTGGGGTCACAAAGTCTCCAAAACAACCATCAGGCGCTATCTACATGCCAACAAGCTGTTTGGGAGGCATGCACGGAAGAAACCATTTCTCACTCACAATCATAAACGCAAACGTTTGGAGTTTGCTAAGCGGTACTGGGACTTCAACTGGGACCGTGTGCTTTGGTCAGATGAAACAAATGCTCTAAGTGGGTCTGACGTAACACAAGAGCTGAGTATGCAGAAAAGCACCTCACTGTGAAATACGGCGGGGGATCAGTGATGCTGTGGGCCTGTTTCTCTTCTAAAGGCCCTGGGAACCTTGTTAGGGTGCATGGCATCATGAATGCTCTAAAATACCAGGACATTTTAAAACAAAATCTGGTGGCTTCTGCCCGAAAGCTGAAGATGGGTCGTCACTGGGTCTTTCAGCAAGATAATGACCCTAAACATGTGGCCAAATCTACACAGAAATGGTTCACCACACACAGAATCAAGCTCCTCCCATGGCCATCTCAGTCCCCAGATCTCAACCCCATTGAAAACCTGTGGGGTGAGCTGAAGAGGAGAGTGCAGAGGAGAGGACCCAGGTCGTTGGATGATTTAGAGAGAATGTGCAAAGAGGAATGGTCAAAGATCCCTCTTTCTGTATTCTCCCATCTTGTGAAACATTACAGGAGAAGATTAGGTGCTGTTTTGTTGGCAAAAGGGGGTTGTACAAAGTATTAACATCAGGGGTGCTAATAATTGTGGCACACATGATTTGATGTTAAATAATTATTTCTTAATCTTAATTTTTTTCCTACTGAATAAATTCACTTGAGTTAAAGGTTGTATTTTACTCTTTTTTTCCATCGTGGTCCTATATTATTTTGAACAAAACTCAATTTATGAGAAGCTAAAGAACACATCTTAACCAGGGGTGCCAATAATTATGGAGGGCACTGTATATATATATATATATATATATATATATATATATATATATATATATATATATATATATATATATATATATATATATGAAGAACCTTTTATATATATATATATAGCATATAGAACTGATGGACAGTTCTGATGGTAACAGGAGAGTTGAGGTGTATATTGAATTCTGTCGTGATTTGGGCAGCCGTGGTTTTATGTTTTTTGGATACAATCCAGGTCAGCACCCGAACATCCCTTTTAGAAAGCTTCCTATTGCATCCACAGTTAATCCTGTTGGATGTGGTTGGTCCTTCTTGGTGGTGTGCTGACATTACCCTGGATACCGTGGCTCTTGATGCCTCACAAAGACTTGCTGTCTTGGTCACAGTGTGCCAGCAAGACGTGCGCAAACAATTTGTCCTCTTTGGAACTCTGGTATGTCACCCATAATGTTGTGTGCATTGCAATATTTTGAGCAGAACTGTGCTCTTACCCTGCTAAATGAACCTTCACACTCTTCACACTCACACTCTTACTGGTGCAATGTGCCTTTAATGAAGATTGGCCACCAAGCTGGTACAATTTAGCCATGAAACCTCCCACTCTAAAATTTGACAGGTGTTTCAGTTTCATTGGCCAACCCCTGTATATAACTATTAGTCAACCCAAGCTTTTTCACTCAGTGGTTCCTGAATCGAATTATGCAAAACACAAACCTACGTTCCAATAACAAACTTGATCTGTTCAAATATATTGAACCGCATGCTAATCTGTCCTGGCTGGAATGCAGTGTTTTCAATGCAAACCAATCACCTCCCATCTTCTGTTGGCAGAGATTGGAAATGCCCACCGGCCCGTATTGCTCGGCAAAGCCACGCTCGCTTTGGTAAAGCCTTGCCCAGGGTCTTGCTGAACGCGTCGGTACTGCAAGTGTTTCTGTGAATTTTTAATGTCACACCCACACCATGCATGCAAAATTGAGGTAGAGTACAGTGGCAGAAGAAAAGCAGAGCGCGATTCTTTGTAGAAGAGCTGGTTTATCACAACTTTCATCTCATCCCAGAGCTGCCCCTTTGACTAGGCTTCAAGGCAAATGTCTCTTTTTTTTTAGCACGTTACGAAGCATTAGGTGAAGTCCAAAGCATGGAAACCAGATGCTCTGATCAGTGCTTGTCGACTTGGATTCGGCCCTAAAGCAGCTCGGTGGAATGACCTTGAAAAAAGGTAAAGACCTTGAATGAGGACTTTTTCTTGTTTTTTTTTAAAACAGATTGGTTAAACAGACAGTAGAGTCTGTGTATTTATATATATGTGTGTGTGTGTGTGTGTGTCTATACACACATGATCTGTCTTACATCTACTCACCACCTGCTACTATCAAGAATGCAGGTTCTGCTTTATGAACCGCTCCTTCTTCTGGGAGATGCAATTCCTGGAGTAAATACCCTGCAGATTTCTGCAGATTTCTAAATTATACATGACAGAAAGTAAACATACATTGAGTTTATTATTATTAGGGTTCAAGCACCGAAGGTGCGTAGAACCCTATTGTTTTTGCTAAGATTTTTCTTCTTCTTCTTCTTCTTCTTCTTCTTCTTCTTATTATTATTATTCTTTTTCTCCTGTAAAAACAGTTGTGCAGCCTAAACCGTAAGTCATAGAGAAATGAAACTTGGTAGGTAGATGTAGGATCAGTGCATCTCGGTGGACAACAAAAATGGCACCGATTGGTCAAGTGGTGGCGCTATAAACAAGGAAATTCATTTTTCACAATTTTCTCAATAACTCAAAAACCATAAGACCTACATTCAAAATTCTTTTTTTGATGGATTCCTTGGGTCAATACCAACAACTTTCCAATTTGGACCATGCACTTCCGTCTATATAGATTTTGTGCTAATTTGCATAATATGCAAAACCTACTTTTGCAAACTAGTCCTAGGAATTTTGACCAATCCTGGCATGTTTGGTATCAAAACACTCGTGAGAGCATGCGCTTCAATATTCATTAAGCAAAAGTTGAAATATGTAAACAATATGGCCGCCATATGCAAATTAGTCCTTCCGGATATATGCCCCATTCACTTCAAGAGGTAAATTTGGAGCACTGTTTCTCAGCAACCGTGCAACCTAGCAAGTTGAAACTTTGCATGCAGAATCTATCATACAGCCTCTAAAGGATGTTCAAAGGGCAACTTAATCAATCAACATGGCTGAACACCATCAGCCAATCAGCATTCAGCAGACATTTTGGCAGGCTGAATGTTGCCCAATCTGGATGATATTTGGCAGTTATGTTCAGGTGGAGACACTGTAGTGACCTGCAAAGTGCTGAAACAATCCGCCCACTGGGGGGCGCTGTTCCAAAAAAACGAGTATATGTCAATCATGCTGTACTATTTTGACATCTAATTGTTTTTGCCATATTTAGTACAGTGGCTCTGACAAATTTCTCAATACAACTATGTTTAAAAAGTGCTTTGTTCATTCATAATTGCTAATTGTTTGAAAATAGCTATATTGAAACTACTCTCTGGATATTTGGCCTATCACCTCCATTTCAGTCTTGCTGCACACTGTAGAGTCTCTAGGTAAATGTTCATTAAAAACATTTGTGAAAATTTCACATACAATACTCTCCAGGCATCAAGCAATCTGTGCGTCCTTGGAATTTCTAACCTAAATTGCTGTAACTCTGCAGTATTTGCTGTAATCTCACAATGTTAAAGACCTCTGTACAATATCACTCTGATGAAGCACCATTTAATACAGAACTAGATTAAGAATAACTTGACATTACATGTCATATCAGAACATTCACTCCTTTGTGCCTCTTCTCAACATTAATAACAGGTGAAAGACTTTTGATCATTTTAAATGTGACAGAATGTCTCCAATTGTGTTAGACCTTCTTACACATCACCATCCTATGCTCTAGTAGGCACCATTGTGCTAGTTGGTGCTTGATGAAGCGCCATTTAATTCAGAACTAGATTTATAATAACTTCGTAATTACATGTCATATCAGAACATTCACTCCTTTGTGTTCATTTAAACTTGTTTGGTCAAACATTTCAGCTTGTTCTGCAAAGGTTCAAAGGTCAATCTGAATACCACTTTGTGAACATTCTGGTTGAAGCCACCTGATCAATACCAATAACATGTAGACACCTTTTGACTAGTTCTAACTCACTTAATGAATATCCTACAAAGTTCACTAGATTTACATGTGAATTTAAGCACTGATCAGGTTGAAAGGCCTCTGCTCAACATTAATAACAGGTGAAAAACTTGATAATTTCTAAATGTGACAGGGCATCTCCAATCATATTAGACCTTCTTACACATCACCATTCAATGCTCCAGTAGGCACCATTGTGCAAGTTGGTGCTTGAACCCGATGATTGCCGCTTGCGGCTATATTTATTATTATTATTATTATTATTATTATTATTATTATTATTTATCATCATATTAACATTTGCTCACTCTGACAGACCATGCCTGTCACTATTTTTGTTATTTTTGGAGGATATATTGCTTTAGAAAGAATTGTTTTAAAAGCAGACTAAAATAGCCAGTAGTCAACATACTTGTTTATTCACGTTAATGTGTTTTCTCTAAGAAAAAAAAGGGTAAAATTGAGATCAGCAAGATTAACTGAGGAGATATTAAGGAGATCACCTTAATTTCTCTCTAGTTTCTCCTAGAAATCAATAAAATCAAATGAAAAGACAAAGGACACTTAAGACTCCTGCTTATCAAATGTCTCCCCTGAGATACAATAAAGAAGTCAGTAATCCCACCTGTTTCTCCTCTTGAGGTGTATAGATAAGTATACATCTCCATGTAGTATCAAATTGCGCTCAGATTTGCCAAAATAATAACACCACCATTTAGTCCAAAGACTCCATTAGAGCTGTTTTAGGGGGGTTGGACAATGAAACTGAAACACCTGGTTTTAGACCAGAATAATTTATTGTCCTGACGGACAGTTGAGGGGCACATTGAATTCTGCCGTGATTTGGGCAGCCGTGGTTTTATGTTTTTTTGGATACAATCCGGGTTAGCACCCGAACATCCCTTTCAGACAGCTTCCTCTTACAGCGTCCACAGTTAATCCTGTTGGATGTGGTTGGTCCTTCTTGGTGGTATGCTGATATTACCCTGGATACTGTGGCTCTTGATACATCACAAAGACTTGCTGTCTTGGTCACAGATGCACCAGCAAGACATGCACCAACAATTTGACCTCTTTTGAACTCTGGTATGTCACCCATAATGTTGTGTGCATTGCTCTGTTTTTCTGGCAGGAGAAGCACATAAAGCTTATACACACATGATAGATAGATAGATAGATAGATAGATAGATAGATAGATAGATAGATAGATAGATAGATAGATAGATAGATAGATAGATAGATAGATAGATAGATAGATAGATAGATAGATAGATAGACAGACAGAGAGACAGACAGACAGACAGACAGACAGATAGATAGATATCTCAAGGAACATTAGTAGATTTGGAGCTGGGGCTTGATGCACGTTCCTCATAAAAGCACATTTAAGTTTTAGTTCTTTTTGAAAATTGAACATTTGTAAATTTATTCAGAACAGAAGGTACATCACTCAATCAGGGAAGTCAGCTTTCTGCTTTCATTGGATTGTTTTGGACAGATGGAGCCGATAGAGCAGGTAATAAACATACCTGAGCTTTGTTCAACCAAAGGTTCCCTCTCAGATGAATGAACTATGAATATAGTATTGAGTTATTGGATCAAGAAAAACCTTTGGAAGAGCATCTTGGAGCCTAGTATTCTGGATGATACGCAGAATAAATCCTACTGTTGCTTGAATAACTGTGATATCGATATTTCTGCCTGAGGGAGGGAAGGCGAAGCAGTGTTTATCATCTGCTATTCCATAGTGTAGCTACCTGTTTGCATTTGCTGTAATGGACTGTGTCTTATTGGGACCAAACAATAACACAGTGGGATCGAACCAGAACCCCCTGGTGAATTCACCATCAGTTTTTTTTTCATCTGTACATTTTTCTTCTACAGCAAGTCGTCTGTCAAAACTCTCTGGGGTGCATAGTGTAATTTCAGTACTACATGTGAACACACTGCAATGGAGGTTAGTGATGGAGCCTGGAATTGGCCTACACATCACAATTTATATATGGCAAGCATGTAGTGGTACATTATTATTATTTGTAAAGAGCAAGGGTTTATACATTAAAATGTCAGGGTTAAAAAAAAAATATATATATATATATATAATTTTTTTAACACTCCTATTTATCTCAATGTTTTACGCCTTTAAATAAGCAGTTAATATCATTTTATTGACTTCATATTTAGTGACTTTTCCTAATTTAATGGGGACTACTGGGTACACATTAAATAAATGTGATGATATGTTTTCTGTGTCCTGTACACATTTTCTATACACATTCTGTGTTCTTTGGGGTCAATTTGACCCCAGGATGTTTCGGCTGTATAAAACATTTTTTTTTTTTTCAAATAAAATATTTTAAGATATAAACTTGGGTAACAATTTAATGATTATATATTTATTTTCTGGAGGTTAAAATTGCTGGGGTCAAATTGACCCCAAGAATAAAAGATAATACTATTGTTGATAACTAATAAAAAAGCATTTGAACTCCAAATAGATTTATATTTTACATATAAAATCAATGAGATTTTATGGTGAATTGTATATTTTTACATAGTTGAATAATGTATTCTGGTTGAAAAGGGGGTTGGGTGCGGGTAGATTTTTTTAAAAGGCTATTTACGGAGTCAACAAACTAGTATATTATGTGACAAACTTTTTTTTAAGATTTTTTATTATTATATAATACTTTTCAGGAGATTAAAATGGCTAAAGGATAAAAGGTGTTAGTATATTTGAAAGTAACAGGAGGTTTAACCCAGTTTCTTCCCAGTTAAGCCAACTCAATTAGCCCACCCAGTTGCTAGTACTCCTTCTATGACTCGCTCTCATGCTCTCAACTCTAGAAGGGTAAGAAGGAGCATATCGCTGCTGTCCAATGAAAAACAAGTATCTACATTTTCGTCGATCTTTAGCTTATTAAATAGTTTGAACACACAATCTGCCCTATACACTGTCCCAAAATGTACTGATGAATTAATCAATAGAAACCTCTTAACCTCCAGGCCTGTTTTTGCCATTTTCCGCCTGAATTTTACACACAAATCTTGAGGCCTTATACTCAAACAGGATATAAAGTAGAGACAGTATCATGAAGTATTGTTATTTAAAAGCCTTTGAAGTTTTATTAGAAATACTTAAAAATGTTGAAATGGATCCCCAGTGGTCAGAATATGATAAAAACAACAAAAAAATCTAGGCGCTTTTCAAAATTTTACTTTAAAATTCATGTTTTAGAGCCTATAACTTGGTCAGTTCTTGTGGTCGAAAACATTTTTTATTTAAACTTGTTCCATTAGTGGTCTTAGTGGAATTAAAAGGTCTTATAGTTTAAAAGATATTGGACCTACAGTAAATAATAACCTTTCAGCAAAGAACAGGCCTATTCTGACAAAAAGCCTTTAAAAAACGTGACTGACTACCTTTCCTGCACTAAATGGGCCTAACACGCTCTCTACTGGGCCATAGAATAAGCCACAAGTGTGAAATCTCGCAGAAAACTCTCTTTGACTGGTCAGAGCCTGACGACAGCGGTTAAATTCGGCCTATCGCCGCTCCTGACTCCATTTCTCCGCCTCTGATTGGCCGAGAGGTCTGAGTGACGACACAGTCGCTAGGTAAGGTTCCGATGACTAAGGAAGTTTTGGACCGGTAGCGATCGGACATACGGTTCAGTTTATACGAATTAATTAGTGAAGATGATCCGCCGCTTTTTGGGAGCACTCTTTACGCTTTCCTGAGGATTTCTACAGACTGGAGAGGAGTATCAGGTCGAGTTTGGTATCGGATTGAAGCTCTCACTCTGCTGAACGGGGTGAGTGCCTGTGTTTCGGTCTGAGCCGCGAGGGCGGGGTGAGGGGCTCCTCACAGCGCTGCTCCAATTTTTCATATGAGATGAATCTGAAGTTAAAAAAACTTACTCTTTTGCCTGTAACTCAGTAACGGTACACTTTAGAGATGAAAGGCGTATATCCCCGTAATCCCGAGAGCCTGCCCGTTCGTTTGATGTATATTTTAGCCCCCTTTGGTAAACTATGTCGTTATGAAAAATATGAATATTCATATCATAACTATATTTTTTTCTTAAAATCTTGTCTGCAAGGTATATTAACACTGGAATAGTTAATATTTGAGAATATATAAAGATAAAATGACCTAGATGACTGAAAAGCTGAGATTCTAAGCTTTTAAATGGTATATAGCTTGTCTATATTGACCCTACAGTTACTCAGATAAACACAAGCAAATATGATTTTAATAATTCATGCGGATTTCTGGCCCGCCGGCGGGCCAGGGCATGTTTAACTGAAATAAACTGTTTTTACTTTGATTTCCATTGAAAATTAAGAAGGTTTTATCTCTCTCCTGAAAAAAGTTGCTGTTTTGGAGATACATGTTTTTCATTGGACAGTGACGATATGCGCCTCCTCATGTGATACATGTGAAGTCATGTGATGCCGCCTCGCCAACCCTAGAGTTTGGGGACACAAATCAGCGGGTAGGTAGTGACAAAAAGCCCTATGGTACAGTCTGCACAAGGTGCATTGTGATGCTCATTGCTATCTTACACCCCGTCAACAGTCTATTTTCACGCCTTGTGCACATGTCGTTTAGGAATAACTGTACACGGATGTACACTGTGTGGTGGTCTGGAAGTATGGTGTGTTCAGGTAAACTTCTGGCTTGTTTCTATTTTGGCGGTGTAAAAACACAGGTGCACCACTGACTAAAATGAACCTAGACAAGAATCAATCATCAGAGTCTGTTCCTATAAGTGCGCCATGCGCGTATACACCCCCGCTTGTTAAACACACACACACACACACACACACACACACACACACACACACACACACACACACTACAGCACTGCAGAGCACAAACCTGAATTTTAACTCAACAATAAACAGAATAAAGAATAAAATAACTTTGCTGTTCCCTTAAATGAGCTGCTGGTGTTTCTTCACAGCAAGAACATGCAGGTCCTTATCACCTGCTAAAACATAAGTGACACACTGATTGGCTTATTTCACATTATGCCCAAAACACACCCATGATTAATTAAGAGAATTAGTGCATGTCTTGTGCAAACAAAGCTCTCCTAGGCATACCTCTTAGATTAGCACCCCCAGATTAAACCTTAAAGTAGAGTGAAAAACCTTTAGCACTCCAACTTCATTTAATACTGTACGCAACATTGTACACTGAACATGGAGTCTAGACTTAAACCCATGTGGGATTAAGGTGGGTTGTAATGATGGAGCTTAATGAAAGCCATATAGAACTCTAGGCGGTCACGATTTGCATTAAAGAACCTAGTATTCTTCTTTTCCTGCTTTTGTTGGTGAAAAGTGCTATCAGAGCCCATGCCCACCTGAAACTTTGAGAATAATCAAACAACAAGCATTTTCTCGCAGTCAAAGGGATTAAACTGCATGTTTGTTTGTGTTTGAGTTCTACAAGCTCACAGCGTACCTTTCTGTCACAGAATACATCGTTTTATGCACAATTACAAATAGCACAAGGTGTGATAAACCCCTCAATCTCTCTTTCTTTCTCTCCCTCAAGCTCTCTCTCTCTCTCTCTCTCTCTTTCTCTCTACATCTCCCACACAAACACACACACAATGGGAAGAATAGTGTCCACACAGTAGGTAACAGCATAGGATGCATCTTCAATTGTCTGCTTCCTTTTCTCTGACACTGTATTTTTTTACCCTTATTCAGGAAAGGCGTCGAGGGGCCGGAGATCACAAAACCGCAGATACGAAGAGGATGACATCATCAAGAGGGTTTATAGATGCTTCCAGACACTTTTTGTCCTTCAGCACAAAGGGTACTTCTGTGCTAATGGAAAAGTAAACAACAGTAAAGAATAGTGAAGGAGAAGGCAGTTCAATAAACCAACCCAGAGCCCCTGAAAACTCTGCCTCTCTGAACACTCTGACCATCGGAAACAGGTTTCTCTTTGTACTTATTTGACACGATTTTCTCACAGCGAAATAGCTGCTACTGAGGCACGACTGAAGAGGCGGAGGCCAATCAGAAGCCAGTCTGAGCTGATAGTCACCCATCAGGAAGTGCGCTATACACTTGACCAGGTTACCCAGCAGGAAACACTGCTTTCCAATGCAATAAAAAAGTAAAAAGTAAAAAATGCTAAACTGATTGAACCTCAAAATACAAATCCAATATTCCTAGATTACATGTATGTCTACAATTTTCCAAACTTCCATGAAAGCCAAGTTGTGTAATTAAGACCTAAAAAAATGCTTGTGGGTCTTAAAGAGATTTCAGAAGCATGCAATTAAACCTATTTGGAAGGTTGTTGTTTTTTTTGTTTGTTTTTGCCCCAGAGGTGCAGATATTCTTCACCCTTTCGTCCTTTTTTAATCTGTGTCTTCTTACAGCTCTGCAAATCCCTTCAGCATTTGTTCACCCAATTCTTAGCTTACATAAAAGGAGGATTCTTTTGATCTATATAATCTATATCCTTATCTGTCTTTCACAAAAAGCAAAAAAGCCAATTAAATAAACAAATAGTGAAAGATTATTTACTGAACGGTTCATTTTAGAGGTGTAGGAAAATATTAAAATATTGAATTATTGTGATACGTTGACTTTTATTTTTGTATTTTTTTAACTAAATATAGATTTTTAGTAGGGCTGGCCCGAATAGCGTTTTTTGAGCTCCGGATATTCGGCACTGATTCGAAGCGAATATTCGAATATTCGTTTTTAAAAAAAGAGGTAAAAAAAGAGGTAAAAAAAGAAAAGAAAATCACGGCCCCCTTAAGACATATTCACCCCGGATTTTTGGTGTTTTTATCCCGGATTTTTGTTTTTCACCCCATATTTTTTCTGTGTTTTTAGCCCAGATTTCTTTGTGTTTTCATCCCGGAATTTCTGCTGCCGCACACCGCGTCTTATCTGCTGCGTAAGAATAAATAAAGAAAATAAATGATGTAATTACTATTATTATTAGAAAAATAACAAACAAAAATAAACCCAAAATGTTGACAAAAATATAGTCTAACGAATAAAAAAAAATAAGAAACGAAAAACTCCACAGGACCAAAGAAAATTACTAAGACATGTAATACTGAAAAAAAAAACGGAAAAAACAAATACGCGTCTGGGGATAAAAATTAAACAAACCAAACAACACTCAAAGAAATAAATGTATATATAAACAAAACAAAAGAATGGACAAAAACAACAATCCGTTAAAAAAACTCATTTAAATCCCTTAAAAAACTCATTTAAAACAATCACAGGCTTTTTGCGCAGAATAATAAAAGTTTCGGTTAGTTTCAGTTTCAAATCATGAAAACAGCTCACCAAAACCTCAACCTATCCTTTATATTTGACAATATTTGATTAACTTACAGGTCCTTACTTATTTTTATTTAACTGAACTGAGTTGTAAATTATTTATAGCCTCGCGCTGAATTCATCTCCCGCTGCGAAAGAGAGAGAGAGAGAGAGAGGCGCAGCGCATTTTGCCTGATTTTAATTAACAGTACATTTGTTGGCTTTAGTAAGTTTAATAACATTAATTTTAGTATACTTGTCAGATCTTATTTATAAAAACTTTTTTTAGAAGACAGAGGTTATTCTGCGCGCAATGCCGCGCCGCTGCGCCAAGCACCACTTTGCGTGCCTGACATTTCAGAGTGCTGGACGAGATTTTAATTCATGAATTAATATATTTAATATTTTAATAAATTTGCCCTGGTGATAAGAAACGAATGCTAACATATAGCTTTATATTTCTGTGTATTTCAAATGTTTTAAGTTTTATGTAATTGACGGGCAGCACCACGCGCCAGATTGACAATGTGCTTTATTTTTCAGATATAAAAGTGAAATTCAGTTAAATAATAGCAAAGTTAACTAAAATAAATTTATGTTCAGTCAAAGTTATTTTCTCTTTTAATTTTCCATTTCAAAACTCCAGCATTTGAGTGAGAATAAGCATCTGTTGAAATTTTTAAACAGCAGAATGCCTAGTTACAGTTATTTAGTCTGTGTACTAAACATAAATATAAATCCTTATAACTGACAGAAATAAATATAACTAATAATAATTTATAGTTACAGTGCAGATTTTTAAGTATATATATTTTTTCATAGTTGATTGCTGAAGGCTCTGGGTGTGGTTTATTTTTATGTGGTAAAGATGTGATGGTATGGAGTATTTTGGAGCGCAGGGTGAGCAATCGCGCTAAGCTTTTTTCCGCCGCCAAGATAGAAACACGCCAGAAATTTACCTCAACACACATCATTTCCAGACCACCACGCCCATCGGTGTTAATATATTCCAAAGTCCAACGCTATTTTAAGGACGCGTGCAAGGCCTAAAAATAGACTGTTGACGGGTGGCAAAGCGCCACGCTACACGCCTTGTGCGGGGTGTATGATAGGGCTCTTTGTCTGTATGCGCAAAGTTTAAAAAAAGTTCATTCAGCTGCTAAAGTAACGTGCAGTAACGGAGTGTCGAAAATGGTAACGGCGTTATAGTTACAGTCATAGTAATTAGTTAGATTACTCCTTACTGAAAAAAGTAACGGCGTTAGTAACGCCGTTTATTTTAACGCCATTACTCCCAACACTGTCGTCTGGATTAAACTCCCGCTCCAGCCAATAACAGTTCAGTTCTGTCCCGCACGCAAGATATTCTGACGGGACCCGCGAGAACAGAAGTGGTTAGAGTGAGGTGGAGCTCTGGAAAGTAGAAAAAAAACGAATATCCGAATACCAAAATTAAAAACCGAATACCTACTCAACGAACGAATATCCGAATACCCGAATATTCGGGTCCAGCCCTAATTTTTAGACTATTATATAACATGTAAAGATTGATGTCAGATAGTTGGTTATGCTTGTGTTGCATTTGTATAAATGCTATTTTTTTTGTTAACTCAGATTGTGTAATATGATAGTGTGTTATTTATACTATGACAGTTTTGTGTATAATTTGATTTAAATTATCCCAGTATATTACCTTGCTTAGGGTATTGCAACACATTGTGATGTATTAAATCATAACCCCTGTGTCATGATATGATATACAGTAAGTACTTGCTCATATACAGCCCTGGTTCATTTGTAGTGAGAATGTGATTCAACCTCAATCTGAACCATCTATCAGATGTACTCAGGTGTTTTTGAGCTAAAGTGCTATTAAGGTCAGTTTAATCCGGTAAATTATATAAATAATTACTACAGCTATGGCAAAATATGCATTTTTTGCTGTTGCTTCATGTTAAACTTTACAATGCACTGTATTCTGCATTAGTCCAGAGCATCAAGTTTCTTGCTCCCACCCCAGACTGGTCTGACCAATAAGCAGAGAAAATGTCCTCATTTTTAAATTTTGTTGTAACATTTTTTTAAAATGAATGCCTAGATCAAACAACTTAGTTTTTGCAAACATCTTGCAGGTGTATTCCTTTAAAGTGATAAAACATACCAGTGCTGCTTGAATTTTTTACAAACATTTTTTAACTTAAAAAAATGCTTTTATTGTGGTAATGTCCACCTCTGCAGCGCCCTCTCAGATTCAACTGTGCTATAGGCGAGGACGTACTTTGGTACGCAGACACTTCACAATATGCAGATTAGTTTATCAATTATTTATTTTTTTTTTAGCCTTTTTCAAATTTGAGCTGAAGGTGGATTCAGCTAAAATTAGTAAGTTTAGTTCCCCTTTAATATTAAGACAAGTTAAAGAGTGTGAGTCAAGAGCAGCAACTACCTACAGCCAATGGGATAGCAAAAAGAGAGAACCACATGTCCAACCAATGGATCTTCTGTCTGACATCACTAGTTCTTATGTGTGTTTAGTTCTTATACGTTATATAAGTTATTGCATATTCTCGTGATAAAATGCATTTTGGGAGAGCAGTCAGATGAATCATCAATTTCAACTAATCAACTAATGTAGTGTCAAAGCCACAACAACTAAACCAGTCGAGTAGTGTGAACAATGACCCGACAACTCAAAAATCTGTAAAGTGTGAATCAGGCATAAACCAAACCAAGATTAAACCACTTCAAGCTTACAAAATCATCGCCATTCACACCAGAGCAATTCCTAGACTCTGGATTGTTCGATAAAGATGGAAAATTGAGTTAAAGCTCAATTTTTCTGGTTTTATGTTTTTTCTAAGAGGTATGTAGAGGCTCTGGTACGTTTCCAGATTCTGGTGGTGTCAAATCTTGTAGGACAAGATCTCAGTCTCTGAGAACTGTCCCTTTCTGTCTGGTGTCTCTGATCCATACATGTTCACCCGGCTGAAGATGTGCTAATGTGTGTGCCCTGTGTCGTCTATTGAACCATCTTCCTTGTTCCTCTCTCCTCACTTCTCAGCTATTCTGAGCTTGTGAAGATCGATCCAACATGAGTTCAATGTGAATGGGATGACAGGGACAGTGGTGGGAAGTACTCTTGCCATCAATAGTTCAGCAGGACAGTGAGCACTGTCAATGATATGGCATGGTAAGCCAAGAAGGCAAAGGATAGGTTCCACAGTTTTCTGGAGACCATTTTTCATTTTTTCCCACTATTTCCTTATTCTTGTGTGCCATTAATGCCTACCTAAGAGTACATGATTTTACCAACAGTACTTGGTTTTATGCAGATCTTTTTGTTGCCGACCCACAAAAACAGTCCTAAAAGGTCTTCTTAACCCTTTGAACCCTAGGCTGTTTTGGTGTGTTTTTTCTTCATTTTTGTCAGTTCCTCTTTCAGGTCATATAACACAGTAATTATATCAGACAGACACCCTGATCTCTTTTACTCCAGAAGACATACGGCTGCTCAAAAATATAATCATTTAAAATGTAAAAGGAAGCAAGAATTGGAAGAATTGTTATACTTTCCTCGAACTGATCATATTTTGCCAAGCGCCTGTTTTTTTTTTTTTATTTTGAATGTAAAGACTTCAAATAAATTCACACTTACGATATATTTTCAAAAATGGTTAGACTAGAGTGTATATGAGTTGAAAGCATAAGAATATTGATGATAGTTTATTACATGGTTTATTATTACTTTGACTAAATACATGGAGAAACAGCATCAGGCGGATTTATTTTTCTTAGTAAAATAGTAGTAAATAATGTTGGTTGGGGAAGGAGATCTCACTTTTTTTAGATGTTTTTCTCAATGGGTTTCTTGTAGATGCTTTACTGCACTGGGATGTCATTAAAGCAGCACTAGGTAGGATTTTCTTGATTTTTGATCTTTTTAAAGAAGTAAAATTACAGCCTGAAACTCACTGCAGCGCTGCATTGAGGAATAATAGGAGGAATAGCGGTGCTCTCGTGTCTGTGCCGGAGCTCCTCTGAGCTCAAACCAGAATCTGTAAGTTTTCCGAGGCGGCCGCGACCAATGCTCGCGAGAACTGCGACCTGCTTTCCGACCTTTAGTTCTAACAGTTCTACAAGGACTACTGGTTCATTCTTTACAAACTAATATACAGACACTCTGGCAGAAGCTGGAAAGAGACCGAATATGTCTGTGAAAGCCAGAAAACCAGAAAGAGAAACTAATCCGCCTGAAACATTTATTACACTCTAGAATTGTAGGGGGAGCCCACGAGCACAAAATCTCAATCCTACCTAGTGGAGCTTTAAGAAGGAGTAAGTTCCGCCCTTTCTAACCATATATGGATTATGTTGATGTGTGAAGGGATTCCTGAGTAATTAAGCTGGGAACACAAGGTGCGATTTTTGAAGGAAAATCCGTCCGTAGGGTTCTAAGGGTTTAAGGTCTTGGTTTGATTGTTTTGGTCAACATATGTTTAAGGGTAAAAAAATGGCCAGAGTTTCCTGGAATAAAACGATTTCTAGGTCAGATCATCAATAGGTCAGGTCCAGCTAATGACAGAGAACTTTCAGTGAGGAGTTTTAGTGGGAATAACACATCGCCTTGGAAAAATTTCCCCCTTAACTTAGCCATCAGGAAACCTACTGCAGTAGGACTGTGGTCAAATGGTCATAGGGAGATCCAGAACAAAGAGCATTTGATAGCATCAAGAAAGAGCATGCCTACAAGCGTGTCTCTCTACATCTCAAAGACAGACAGACACTTGTGTCAGCCAGTGCATCTTCATATGGACTGAGAGCTGTGTGGCTTCAAAAACCTAGGAAACCAAGAGTTTAAGCTAAGCCCATTTGAGGATCTGCAGCAGCTGAATCCTGAATCAGAAATACTGAAATATTGAGATATGTGCAAATAAAAAGAAGGCTCTGGCTATTGCTTAGGCCTGTGAGAGCTTCTCTTCCCTGTGACTTTCTTCTGGCCATTTCCTTTTATGTAGAAAGTGACCACAAGCAACTAGTATCTCTTTTGCGATCAGAAAAAAAAAAAAAAAAAAACCTAGATGAACTGCCAACATTTATTCAAAGGCTGAGGATGACGCCCATGAAGTTCACAGGCACAATTTCCCAGGCAAAAACGTCGCCACTATGGATGTCCTTTTCAGGGCTTGAGTGGATGGAAAAATGAGATAAACAGCTTGAGGGGAGGAAGAGGTACTGTAAAAGTGTCACGTCAAGTACTTTTGGGCTACATTCACATGGCAGGTCTTTGTATAAAATGGGACACGGATGTGTTTTCCGTGTGGAAATGTGAACAGCAAAAAAAATAAACGTACTGACGGACTGGAATTCTTCTGAATTCTTCTGATTGTACGCCAAAAAGCAAATCACACCAAGGCGTAGCAAATTACGTTAAACATACTGTAGTTAACATGTGGTTTTGTGGCCTTATTTTACTGAACATCTTTGTGGGAAAGTTGTGGAAAACTGTGATGCTTCTGCTACCGATTGGACCATTTATAAAGAGACACCACTACTACTACTACTAATACCAACAAATATTCCATTCCATTAAAGACCATGGACCAAACTTGGGATATACATGTATTTAAGCTGTTTTTCGTGTACCTTAAAAGTTTGCCATATGCTCTGAGAATGATGTTTCAGAGAAGTTGATGGCATTTCAGTTCAACCTTCAAATAATTGTACACTCAAAACATTTCCAAAAAAAACAAACAAGTGGAATGTATCATTAATTCATTTGCAAGGCAGTGAGTGTCTACTGGTGGTAGATTTCAAGAGCCTCTTTTACAGATATGGCATACCATCACAATAACTCATAACAGTCCTTAATTAATTGATTCATTCCAGGCATTTGTTAAAAAAAATGAGGATGTGCTTATACAACAAATGTCCTTGAATGTCGTTGACTGGTCTAGATATTAAACCTGCTAGAGGTTAACTGGATATCTGGGACTATTGAAAACTTCTGAAAGATGCTCGCCAAGCTGTTCCCATTACATGACTGAGCGATTGCAGAGTGATCACCAAATTCTCAGGTAAATTAAAATGGATATTTAAAATGTCCCCCAAAAAATGGATAATTTAAGTTGTCACTGAAAGTGCTCTCTCATTATCTGGACCTGACCTACTGATGATCTGACTCAGATATCTTTTTAGTCCAGGTAACTCTGGCCCTTTTCTTTCACCCTTAAGCATATTTTGACCCAAACAATCAAACCAAGACCTTTAAGAAGACCTTTTTAAGACTGTTTTTGTAGGTCGGCAACAAAAAGATCTGCATAAGAAAAAGTGGAAAATTTTGGTGATCGCTCTGCAATCGCTCTGTCATGTAGTGTAAACTGCTAAGACATTTGGGAACAGCTTGGCTAGCATCTTTCATAAGTTTTCAGCAGTCCCAGACACCCAGCAAACCTCTAGCAGGTTTAATATCTAGACTGGTCAACGAAATTCAAGGACATTTCTTTACCCTTGCAGCATTGTGGTTGGGTAGTTGTATAAGCACACCCTTATTTTTTTTTTTTTAATTCCTGGAATGAATCAATTAATTAAGGACTGTTATGAGTTATTGTGATGGTATGCCATATCTGTAAATGTGGCTCTTGAAATCTACCACCAGTATTAGTAGTAGTAGTAGTAGTAGCAGAAGCATCACAGTTTCCCACAACTTTCCCACAAAGATGTTCAGTAAAATAAGGCCACAAAACAAATGACCTGAATGTTTTTGGACTGTGGGAGGAAACCAGATTCACCAGTGGAATCCCACATGGACAAAAGGAGAACATGAGAACATAGAAACTTTACACAGATACGGACTTGAACCCAAGACCCCAGTGTTGAGAATTAAATGTGCTAACCACTAAGCTAACGTGAAATAAGACCTTCTTCCTGTATTTACTTTTTTCTTTTTTCTTGCCCAAGACAGGCCTAAACAACAAGCAAATAAAACACATCGAAAAAATCAAACCCCTAGTCTCCACTTACAACTGCAGCTTTTCGACAATCCCACAATTCCCAACTTCCTCTGTAGCTTTGGTGAAATGTTCACCTTCAACCAATCAGAGACAGCTTCCATGTTCCCTCTCAAATGACTACTAGATTCACCACATTTTGGATCATTGATTATATACCCCTTTCCTCTCCATGTTAATTTGCGAAGTATTGCCAACAATCATTTTAAAACAATGTATCAATATGTTGTAATTTGCTATTGGACAAAACCTTCCTGCATGTTTCCTATTGTTTGGTATTGTACTGTATCCTTTATTGCTCTAGAATGTTTCCCAGGTATTCAGGCAGCCACTATTTAGTTCAAACATCACCAACATCCATTCTGGGTCCTCTCTAAAGTTCTACTTAGCATGTCGTATTGCTTTTTTCCTCCAGCTCACCTTGGTAAACGTGGCTGACAGCTTTCTCCAAGGTCAGCTCTGGGTCTAATTGGAGTTGCTTTGATAACTTTATGTCTCCCAATCCAACAACTCATCTATCTCTAATCATCATCTCATTGTGCACCTGTAATGCTCTGTCAGGCAGCACAATGCCGTGATGAAACTGCCTGCAGCCTCTATCTTGCCTCCTGGTGTCTCGTGCTGAACTCGTTGCATGTTCAATTATCATTTTTCTTTGAACCGTGTCAGTCTAGTTTAGTTTTAACACTTCCATACCTATTGACACCAGCTGAAACCTCATATGTCAGATACAATAATGTGAGAAAGTCATGTGCTTCATCTTTTAGAGCTTAAATAAGCATGAGTACAGGTCCTATCTATCTTTTCTGCTTCCAGCACCAGAACTGGAGGTCTTCTTGAACCCTAGCCTGTTTTTGTGTGTTTTTTGTCCTCCATTTTTGTCAGTTCCTCTTTCAGGTCTTATAACACAGCAATTGTCTGTAAGCTCTTTTACTCCAGAAGCTATATGGCTGCTTAAAAATATAATCATTTAAAATGTAAAAGGAAGCAGAATTGTTATATTTTCCTGGAACTGGTCATGTTTTGGTCAAAATTTTACCAAGCGCCTGTTTTTGAGAGTGTATCTTTTCAAAAAAAGGTTAGACTAGAATGTATATGAGTTAAAAGCATAAGAATATTGATGATAGTTCATTATATTGCTTATTACTTTGACAAAATACATGAAAAGCATCAGGTGGACTTACTTTCCTTGATAATCACACCTCTAAGATACATGCAGATACAAAAAAACCTGACACTCAGAGCAGCCTATGCCTTTCAGTATTTTGATCAAGCCAATCAATCAATCAATCAATCTTTATTTTCACTCGGGAAGAAACATTGAGGGTGACCATCATTTACAATGTTGCCGAGCCTTTATAACATCAACGGGATTGAACATATTTAATGATAATTTAGAAATAATAAGAAATAAAATAGTAAAAAAAATAAATTAATAATAATAATAATAATAATAATAATAATAATAATAATAATAATAATAATAATAATAATAAATAAATAAAAGTACACATTTTAAATCAACATTTAATAAACATATATATGTAAAACAGAAAATTCTAAAATACCATAAAAAAAACTAATTTGACATAAAAATAAAAAATGTATAAAATGTAAAATAAGTAAATAGATAATAGTAGAAGTAAAGTAAAATATTAAAAAGTGACTAAATGAGTAATAGAACTAAGAACAAGAATGAAAATACAAAACATTAAAATAAAAAAAAAATAAAAGTAATAATAAATAAACAAAAAATAAATGAATAAAATAAATAAAAATATATAAGTAATATAAAAAAAAAAAAAATAAGAAGAAAAAAGTCACTTAAAACAGTCACAGGCTTTCTGATGGTGATTAGAAAGTAAAAGTTTAAAATGGTTCAGTGATCCTAGCAAGCTGAGCTTCAACGTTTCCTGTAGTGAATTCCAGCTTGCTGGTGCACTATAACTAAAAGCAGATTTTCCAATGTGGCCAGTATTCTAACTAATAACAAAACTGATTTACTATACTAGATAATTATTTTCAGCTGCTTATAATAACAACAAATATTATAATAAAGAGCTACTCCACAAAAAGATTAGGAAAAACACCTTTAATTAGGGCGCAATAAAAACTGTATACACAAATGTAAACTTTTAGTCTAAATAAAAAAAAATAATAATAAATGCAAAATAACTACTTAGTAAAAATGTGCAAGTAAAATAAAAACTATATAAAGTAGTGTGTGCATCATACCTAGCTTTAGTTTGAGTGCAGGAAGTTTCACACGTTTTCTGTGGACACTTTTGAATAATTTACTGATTTTATTTGGTTTAAAACATCATATAAATATGTTTGAAGCACTAAAGGTAAATTATATTGGTTGGGGAAAAACAAATTGCACGTATTTTTTGTTGTGGGAAAAGTTCCTTTTTTCAACGACACTAAGGAGTCGTTGGCAGTGATGACGTCATGTGATTTACTCAGAGACCCGAGAGTGAATGTAAATAATGGAATATTTAATGTTATAATGGAAGAATAAAACAAAGAACTTTGAAGTAGATCCTATTTTTTTTGGTGGCAACCACTATTTTAATTTTTTTTTTAGAAAGAGTAAGTTCCGCCCCTTTCCAAGCATACATGGTTAATGCTGATGCGTGAAGACATTCCTGAGTAATTAAGCTGAGAACACAAGGTGCGATTTTGAATGTTAGGGTTAAATTAGCAACATCTAAAATAACCAACAGGCTTTAAAAAGTGCACGTCACAACCTATTATTGAGGGGCACTGAGTGGTCCAGCGGGCTAAGCACTGGCACTTTAACCGGGAGATCGCTGGTTCGAATCCTGGTCATGCAGCTTGCCATCAGCTGCCTGAGCCTTGAGAGAGCACAATTGACCTTCCTCTCTGGGTGGGTAGATGGTTCTCTTTTCCCTCATCACTCCAAAGTGTGATGTCGATCAGCACACCGGGAACCGAGTCGCTCCACTTTCCTCCGAGTGCGCTGTGATGCTACTCGGCAATGTTGCATCAGCAGCAGTTCTAAAAGAGGCGGTGGCTGACTTCACCTGTATCGGAGGAGGCATGTGTTGGTCTTTACCCTTCTTGTGTTGTTGCATCACTTGTGATGGTGGATATACAGCTGAATGCTGTATATAGCTAAGGTCCACTCCTACTGCAAAGCTCATACAGCTGATATAATAAAGCACGGTGACTGTAGAAACAATGAAGCAGTATTAATGTTATGGCTGATTGTGGATGTGTTTGTTTGTTTGTATTTCTGTGTATATATACCCTCAGGCAGACACAGAGTTAGAGATACTGGCTAATGCGTACTCTCTCCAGGGTAATGAAAGCGAATCAGTTGTGGACCAGTTTTGTTTATTAGTTTTTTTTTTTATGTTATCAGGATACAACACTCCAACTCAGGCGGCAGCGTCTTTAAGAAATAATGAGCAAACACCGTGCAGATGATACGGGCGGCGTCAGGGGTGCACGACTTCAGACAGGTAAGCATCTGTCAGTGCATGACTAAACATACCAATGCACCGCATTTAAACAGCGTAGAAACCTTGAGCACTGTTCAGACATCACTTTAAACAGAGTAGAACATTCAACTACTTATTAATATTAAAAAATATTGAAATAATAGAAACGTGTCTGTTTTCTGAAGCCCAGTACATTAAAGTAGGGTGTCATATGTTTAGGAATCTGTGTTCTGGGAAGTGGAAGCTCAATGCTCAAGGCATCATATGCAATCTGCTGCAGGATTCCTTTATTTAATTCATTTTTAACTTGTTTCTATTTTTTTTTTGTTCATTTGTTTGTGGTTGTGTAGTACTAAAACAACAATATGCTTAAAATATGAATCTCCTTTTAATGCAAACTACATTTGTTATTGTGTATTGAATTGTGTCACATGTAGTGACCTCTCTTCTGATTGGCTGTTCTGTAATTCTGTAATTAGTTAGTGCTCAAACTGAACAAACAGAACAGAACAGAACAGAAAACTGTATATGAACAGAAAGTGGGTGTGGACTATACAATTAAATTACTTCACAAAATATTATTAATACACAGAAATATTGCTGTTATGTGGAGTAAGTATCCACTCACATGGACAATTCTAGCCAGATGCTGCAGGTCACGATCACTACATTTCTCTTTCTACTTCTTATTCTTTTTTATGAACTTTTTCCTGTTTTTCAGTTGATGTTCATTTTTTGGGCGTTATTCCCTTCAGTCTCCTCTTTATCAGGTACATGATAAACACTTATTACAAAATGGCCCCATTTTATGATGTGTTTCTTATAATTGTGTAATTACACTGTTACAACCATGTAACAACATTGTAATAACACTGTAATAACATATATCGGCAAAGCACACGTTGTTACATGTTAATTACAGTTGTATGTGTTATGCAAGTACACATGGGTATAAAGGTCAGTTAGAGATAGCAGATAATGCTGTCCATCTTACCATAAAAATATCTGAATAATATGTATATATATATTTTATATTCAAAAACAATCATGGCCCTAATTACATAACAGAAAAAAACTATATACATAGAGTCCACTTCAGTTTCTGAATCAGTTTTTCTGATTTTGCTATGTATAGGTATGTCTTTGAGTAAAATTAAAATTTTTGTTTTATTCTATAAACTACAGACAACATTTCTCCCAAATTCCCAAATACAAATATTGGCATTTATTTGCAGAAAATGAGAAATGTCTGAAATAAGAAAAAAGTTGCAGAGTTTCAGACCTTAAATAATGCAAAGAAAACAAGTTTATATTCATGAAGTTTTAAGAATTCAGAAATCAGTATTTGGTGGAATAACCCTGTTTCTAATCACAGCTTCCATGCATCTTGGCATGTTCTCCTCCACCAGTCTTACACACTGTTTTTGGATAACTTTATGCCACTTCTGGTGCAGAAATTCAAGCAGTTCAGCTTGATGGTTTGATGGCTTGTGATCATCCATCTTCCTCTTGATTATATTCCAGAGGTTTTCAATTTGGTAAAATCAAAGAAACTCATAATTTTTAAGTTTTATCTTATTTTTTCCAGAGCTGTATAAACACAACTTATTCTACACACACCATAAAATGTGAAAATTCACACACGCTATATCCTATTAAATACATAAACACATCAAAATGAATGCTGACAAGTGCAATTAGATTACCTGAAACAAATATGTAATAAATCTAAATAATTAAAAAATTGCCTGATCTCCATGTTTTGGGACTGTGGAAGGAAACCAGTCCCCAGAGGAATCCCACATTTTTCAAGAAAGACATGAAAACTCCACCCTGATAGGGACTTGAACCCAAGAGCCCAGTACTGAGAGGTGAACATGCTAACCACTAAGCCACAAAGCAATTAGAACTTCTTCCTGTATTTACTTTCTTGCTCTGCCCAAGACAGGCCTAACCAATTAGAAGAGAAAACACATAGACAAATTCCACTTTTCTCACCTTCAACCAATCACAAACAAGCTTCTATGTTCCCACTTACCTATGGATTATTAATGTGTAACTACATAGTTATTATAGACATTTGGGGGATCACAAGCAACCAAAGCTAATATTGAAAAATAAACTTATAATAACTATATTCTAAAGTGGGTTTGAAAATCAAGAGAGAAGAATAATTGATAAATTATCATTTGTATGTGTTCATATTCAGTTGCATCACTGCTGTTTGCTGCTGATGTTGTTTTCTTCAGATGATGTTTATGGAAGTAAACTCTCATATGAATCGTTGGCTGTTAACAGAGGTTGCAAATTAGTTGTCTGCTGGTTTCCCTGTCCAAGAAAGCAGTCGAGTGGATCCAATTTAGTTTATGATAATGAGTAACACAATGCAATTTTGGCCCTCAGACCTAATTTTAGGCTTCAGGATGTGCCCATACATCATCACACCCTCTACCTTTACCATTAATATTTCATATTAGAGGGCGGAGGGCTCTTATTTAAATCTTTCAGAAGGGGAAGTGCAGTTAGACTATATTTAAGTGTCTCCATACATGTGGCTGTGAGAAAATATAAGGACACCACATGAAAATCGTTAATCAACGGTACTTACGTGGTACTTAAGTGTTATAAAACATTATGAATGGTTTATGAAGCTTTATGAATGCATTTTTAATGCTTTATTGATACCTGATCCATTAATGAACTCAACATCTATTAAGCTTTATGAAACAGGTCTCACCAATAATGTTAAGAACAGCAAATTACAAAAATATATTATAATGCATTATATCGCTTTGTGATATAAAGCTTTATACTTTTTGTAGTGTTATAACGTTTTATGTTTAAGATTTTGTCAAGTGTTATAAAGCATTATGAATGGTTTATAAAGCTTTATGAATGCATTTTTTAATGCTTTATAAAGTACCTGATTCATAGAAAGTGTTACCAGACTTTCTTTTAGCGGGGAAACCTGCTGAATTAGAAGTTCCTTATAGCGTCCCTTAAAATGCAGCTTATAATCTGGTGCATCTTATAGTGCAGAAAATACGGTAATCAATCATTTATGGTAAGTCATAAGTGCACCCTGACTTTGAACTCTCAGTACATTCCAAATTGAATTTTCACAGACAAACACATGTCACAGCAGTCGTGTTGTCAAGCGTTGTATGAGCGGTCACTTCCCGGCTGAGGGTTATAATAATAGTGCTGAGGAGAATACAGCGGGTTAAAGCCTCTCCAGGTATAGAGCCAATCTTTTACTGTCCATCCTCAAAAACGCTTGACAGAAATCAGATTGATCTGCTGACCTTTCCCTCTAATGCAATTGACAGCAGAGATCAGAGAGCTGGGAAATCGCATCAGCTCCATTGAACTCCGAGAGCTCTTTGAACAGGCCGTCGTGAAGGCGAGCGCACTGATGTACAGATTCTTCATCTCCAAAATGTAAATCAATTGGACGAGTGCACGTTATGAGAAAGGCTTCAACTGTTTCCATCCTTCAAAGAGAGACGCGGAAAAAAGGGGGGGGAATATTTCTGAATATATATATCTGAAACACCAAAGAAACAGACCTAGAACCACATCTCATCAGTGGAACCAGCAAGCAGAAATCAAGGCCAGCAGCCTAGGCGGACTGGCAGTCCAGGAAGGATGTAATCACCAGCAACCAATCGGGCATTGTGGTTGGCCTGCCGTACAGATTTCTCTCTTTTTTTGGGGGGAGGTTTGGCTGCCACTAAGCCTGGGAAAAAAAAATGTAAAATAAAATCTTCAAATACACTGCCTGGCCACCAAAAAAGGAAAAAAAAGGACATACACTCTTTGATTTCAGCACACGTTCACTGTGGCATTATTTCAATAAGCTTCTGAAATTTCACAAGATCTATTATAATCCAGTGTTGCATTAATTTTTCACCAAGATCTTTGATTGGCATTGATGATGGTAGAGTCTGACCACTGCACAAAGCCTCTCCAGCACACTCTGTGGTGAACTCTCTCAATCCATGTGTGAAAATGATGATCTCATGCTCCCTGAATCACTCTGCACTCTTTCACAATTCCAGCCCCGTGAACCCTGGTATTATCATCATCTTGGAATATGCGAGTGTCATCAAGGAAAAAATATATATTATTCCATTGATGGAATAACCTGGTCTATATTCAGTATATTCAGGTAGTCAGCTGACCTCATTCTTTCAGCACATCTCAACTGTTGCTGAACCTAGACCTGCAGACCAACTGTAGAATCAACCTCACATCATTTATTTACTAAAATCCAGGTGGAAAGCAGGTTTTGCATTTTACGTTCTTTAATACAGAAAACTGAAAGAAGTAGTATCATTTAGAGCTTTCAAACAAGCAAATATGTTTATTTTACATTTATTGTCAGTGTAAACGAGAAACCAATAATAAATGTAAGAAACCAATATAGAAAAAAGGGTTTATTACCAAATAGCTTCCTTCAACTTTAAAAGCTGTTTTTATATAAAACAAGGTGCAAACAAATAACCTCTTTATATTGCATGATGCCATTTGAACCAATCTGAGATATATTTACTAAGATGCTCTCTGTTTAGAAACACAAGGACGAGTCTAAAGTATGCATGAAAAAAAAAACACTTTCTATGAATGTCGTCTCTATAAGACTCTATAAACATATTAATAACACATTATAATGTATTCAAAAGGCATAATAAACATGGCTATACATATTTATAAAATTTTTGAATTCATCATAGCCATATTTATTATGCATCATGAACTGTGATTATAATGCATTAATAGCTGTGTTTATAACATGTTATACATCAATACCAAAAAACTCAGTCCCAGCTTGCAGACTGTATCATGACTAAAAAAGCTTCCGACTTGTAAAAAACACTCCCTCAAAAATGCTATAAATATATTTTTAACCACTCATAAATTAAATATAATATTGGTTATAGTCAACTACAATGTATTATAACAGGTATCTGTGTGATCCAAGTAAAGTGCCAGACTTTCATTGTGGGACCATATTATTAACAATAAATATATACTATTTTAACCATTTTAACATATATATTATAAGCACAGCTTATAATGTATTATGATCACAAGTCATACTGCTTAATAAACATGGCTATAATGGGTTAGGCATTTTTGTAAATATTTAAAGCCATGTTTATAATGCCTTATGAATGCATTATAATATGTTATAAATGTGGTTAAAGAAATTAAGTGGGAGCTGAATGATCAGTGAAGGCATATATATATATATATATATATATATATATATATATATATATATATATATATATATATATATATATATATATATATATATATATATAGGATGATAACTATAGAGCACACATAAAATAAGACCAGAATTTTACATTATATACACTATGAACTGATACTAAAACCTACATTAAAACCACATTACTACATTAATTCCACCTTGGTATGAATTATCTATACATCCATATATAATTTGTGTGGCTGTATTTTTATTATAGAAATCTACACAATGTATCACTATCAGCCAAAACGCAATATAACTTGGATGAGGTCAGTGACCAAAAAAAAAAAAGAAACAAAAAATCTAGACTAGGACCTCCATATACAGTATGCATGCACACCCTCGTACACACAAGCATACATCTTTGTTAAGGCTGGACTTCTGGGAACCACACCAAAGGGAAAGAGGAAGAAAAAAAAAAGAGGCAGGGAAGTTGTGTGAATTATTGAGGACTAAGATTTCTCAGCACCGTTCCAATTTATTGCCCTCCACTGGCTATTTCCGAAAAAGAGGCTGAAAAAAAAAGAAGTCATTTGATTCAGAGCAAAGCTGGTCGTATAATAAAAGTGAATATATAAATATATATAAAATATATATATAAAGCGGATTTCCTCACTGCTTTCTCCAGACTGTGATTTTTTTATGTGAGTTTATGAAATGAGGATTCAAATATACTTTGTATAATTGTGTAATTATATAATATTATTATAAGATTATTATAAGATTCATTGCATGTTTCCTCTTAAAAAAAAAAAAAAAAGAGTGGATTTCTCTGGAGCACCAATTATTATTATTTTTTTTTTGCGACAATGGCTATTGTGAAAAAATGCTTCAGAGATGAAATTGAATTGAACTGAATTAACAGAAAAAGTAGGATGCTATTATGATTGAAAACTTATACATTAAAATAATCTTAACTTGATCTCTCTCTCTCACTTCAAAGCACATATACAGTAGATCAGTTATTGGAAGTGTTTTTTTTTTCTTTTTGATGCCTCCAAAAGAAAGCAGATTCCGAAAGGATTAACATACTTGTTGAGGCTCACTCAGACGACCTAAGATTAAACGAGGATTGGCCACTGTGGCTGTGTTCCCGGCGAGTTATAAAGCAAGCCTTCAGGAGCTGAGGCACGCTGCCAGGCAGCCAATTTTCACTGTGGAATATCTGAAAGGAGCAAATTACCTCAAAGGCATTCAATTAAATTTCCTTCTGTGATTCTGTCAGTCTTGACTTGTGTTTTTCGATCTGATTGTAGCATTAGAGTACACTTCTGCCGCATAGAAACGTCCAGAGTAATGCAGTTAATTTCCTTGACATTCATCAATAGCATCTGCTCTTACACAGATGGAGCTGCTGCTTATCCTCAGAAGATCAATCTAGTAAACAATCTTCATATCCCTGAGTTCTCTCTACAGTGCTGGAGATTACTATATATCAATATACAGGGGTTGTACAATGAAACTGAAACACCTGGTTTTAGACCACAATAATTTATTGTCCCGTCAGACAGTTCTGGTGGAAACAGGAGAGTTGAGGTGCGCATTGAATTCTGCCGTGATTTGAGCAGCCGTGTTTTTTTTTTTTTCTGGATACAATCCGGGTTAGCACCCGAACATCCCTCTTAGACAGCTTTCTCTTACAGCGTCCACAGTTAATCCTGTTGGATGTGGTTCGCCCTTCTCTGTGTAACTATTACATGTCATACGTGTTGCTCTCATCAAGCCAAATACCTTGTATGTGTAACATACTTGGCGAAATAAAATGATTCTTATTCTGATATAATCTAATGCTGAGGCTCAGTACTTCCAGTTTAATGTACAGTTTTTACACGGTTAAAACTGTTCTTGGCAATTAATTCACAATATTCTTTCATATAATTAAAATGGCAACATTTTGAAGCTTTGAAGGATGTAGTTAGCATTAACTAGCTAGTGTTAGCTAGTCTGGCTAATTAGTTAGCACTTTCTTAGCATACTTACTAGTTGCATAGTTAGCCTAGCATATTACTGTATATAGTCTGCAGAACATCGTCCAGTTTTAACTATAGATACAATACACTACTGTTGACTAAGGGATATATTCATATAACTTGATATAAAAAAATAAATAAAAACCAAAATAAAAAAAATCAGATTTATTACAATCCATCCTATTAAAACAATTTAATTACACATGAAAGCATCAGTGTTTTGGAGGCCAATATTGACTGACTGCTAATCGCCTTTCAGTCATGCTTCCTGTTTCTCTTTCGCTGTTGATTAAGACAACTACAATTCCCACAATCCCTCACCACCTGAGGCCTCTATCTACCGCCTAATCACAAACAGCTTTCCTTTTCATCATCCCTGCAGTTGTGATTCAACACACTTGGGACTAATTACTTGTTGTGTATTTGAACCCTGTGTGTTTTATTCTAGGATTGCAAAGGATTCAGCCACATTTAAAAGACTGTTAAAAAACTACAAGCACCAGCTGAGAGAACTCATTCATTCTTATCCCAGTCTGCCTTGAGGAGCTTAGAGTACAAATACAACCCCAAAGGGCTGTTTTTTTTTTCAGCGCTATGATTATTTTAGCTTTTTAAATAATGGACTGTTGGTGGTGGTTGAATGTGGGTGGCACATTTTTTTACTGTACCGGGCTCAATGATACACTCGTGAGAGGGGTATCTGGTTAGTGATGTTTAAGAGTCTTTATTCTGCTTCCTCCACAAAGCCTTCTCGTTCGTTTTTTTTTTTTTTTTTTTTTGGGCATCAATGAAAAAAATGCCAAGAGGTGATAGCAACAAAGCTAAACACCCATATAGAGTGCATATACCCAATATACAAGGTGAGCTGTCTATGCCATAGTTACTGTATATAACACAGCATACTACTTACTAGTAAGCTGACTGATTACAGTACAAAGCTATTAGATTTTTTACATCTTTAGTTTAAATAGACTCTATGTACTGTAAGCACTGATGATTAGGCCTGTCATTATTATCTTTTTTAGACAACATATTGTCCCAGAAGTAACTGTAATTATATAACAGATACAATGTCCATTTTAGGACTGTTTTACACTACTAATGTACAGTATTTATATATTAAGTAGCATACCATGCAAATTACACACGTTTAAAAACCAATCCAATTAGTTTTAAAGTTTGGTAAGAATATTAAGAAACTGGAACTGGAAAATCTGTAAATACCCTACGTAAAAATATGTTTTTTTAAAAGTTAACATAATGGATCATTCATGTTAATGGGCTCCCCTGACTTACTGAGGCTGTGTCCATGTATACATACATACATATACAGCTCTGAAAAAATATACATTTTACCAAATTGAAAACCTCTGAAACATAATCAAGAGGAAGATGGCTTGATCACAAGCCATCAAACCTAACTGAACTACTTACATTTCATTTTTGCATCAGGAGTAGCATCAAGTTATCCAAAAGCAGTGTGTAAGACTGGTGGAGGAGAACATGCCAAGATGCATGAAAACTGTGATTAAAAACCAGTGTTATTCCACCAAATATTGATTAACTCTAACTCTTTATGAATATGTACTTGTCACGTCTGGTGCTGTTAGCTCCTCTGTCCCTTCCACACCCAGCTCTAACTGAGGTTCTCAGGTCAACAACTACATTACCCAGAATGCACCACCCGCTGACATCACGCACTCACCTGATCACGTGACACCTCACCTGCTTCCTCCAGGAAGTCCTGAATACTGATTACTGGCACTATAAAAGAGCACTCCACACAAACACCCACGCCGCGTATTGTAGGTTCTCCTCTTTACAAAGCGTTACTTTATCTCTTGTCTTAGATTATCTTGTGTATGACCCTGCCTTTGTTTTCTCGACGCCGATTATTGCCTTTGCCTCTGATATTGGATTGCTTGTGTATTAACTGGACTGTGTTTTCACTACTGCCTCTTGGATTACCTCTGACATTGGATCTCCGTGTATGAACTCTGGACTGTCTCTCGTTTATGGTATGGTTTTGTCTACATTACTCTGGTTTCTGGTGATTAACTGTTTTCTGTATCAACCACGTATTACATCTGTTTATTTTTATAATAAACATATATTTTTATCAGTATCTGCACGTGTCTGCAATTCTGTGCTCATCATGAGAGTACTTCCTTTCTTTGCATTATTTGAGATCTTTTTTTTTTTTTGTTAGTTCAGCCGTTTCCCATTTTCTGCAAATAAATGTTCTAAATGTCAATATTTTTATTTGGAATTCTGGAGAAATGTTGTCCGTTGTTTATAGAATATAACAACAATGGTCATTTTGCTTAAACATCTACCTATAAATAGCTAAATCCATACATTTTACATACAGTTGTGGTCAAAAGTTTACATACACTTGTAAAAAAACATAATGTTATGGCTGTCTTGAGTTTTCAATAAGTTCTACAACTCTTATTTTTCTGTGATAGAGTGATCGGAACACATACATGTTTGTCACAAAAAACAGTCATAAAATGTGGTTCTTTCATAAATTTATTATGGGTCTGCTGAAAATGTCACCAAATCTGCTGGGTCAAAAATATACATACAGCAACATTAGTATTTGGTTACATGTCCCTTGGCCATTTTCACGGCAACTAGGCGCTTTTGGTAGCCATCCACAAGCTACTGGCAAGCTTCAGGTCGAATGTTTGACCACTCTTCTTGACAGAATTGGTGCAGTTCAGCTAAATGTGATGGTTTTCTTGCATGAACCCGCTTCTTTAGCACTGTCCACATGTTCTCAATGGGGTTTAAGTCAGGACTTTGGGAAGGCCATTCTAAAACCTTAATTCTAGCCTGGTTTAGCCATTCCTTTACCACTTTTGATGTGTGTTTTGGGTCATTGTCTTGTTGGAACACCCAACTGCGCCCAAGACCCAACCTTCGGACTGATGGTTTTAAGTTTTCCTGCAGAATTTGGAGGTAATCCTCCTTCTTCATTATCCCATTTACTTTCTGCAAAGAACCAGTTCCACTGGCAGCAAAACATCCCCAGAGCATAATACTACCACCACCATGCTTGACAGTAGGCATGGTGTTCCTGGAATTAAAGGCCTCACCTTTTCTCCTCCAAACATATTGCTGGGTGTTGTGGCCAAACAGCTCAATTTTTGTTTCGTCTGACCAGAGAACTTTCCTCCAGAAGGTTTTATCTTTGTCCATGTGATCAGCAGCAAACTTCAGCCGAGTCTTAAGGTGCCTTTTCTGGAGCAAGGGCTTCTTTCTTGCACGGCAGCCTCTCAGTCCATGGCGATGTAAAACACGGTTGACTGTGGAGACTGACACCTGTGTTCCATCAGCTTCCAAATCCTTGCAGACCTGCTTCTTGGTGATTCTTGGTTGACTCTTGACCATCCTGACCAATCTCCTCTCGGCAGCATGTGATAGCTTGCGTTTTCTTCCTGATCGTGGCAGTGACACAACTGTTCCATACACTTTATACTTGCGTATAATTGTCTGCACAGTTGCTCTTGGGACCTGTAGCTGCTTTGAAATGGCTCCAAGTGACTTCCCTGACTTGTTCAAGTCAATAATTCGCTTTTTCAGATCCACACTGAGTTCCTTTGACTTTCCCATTGTAGCTTTTGTAGCTGAGTCTAATCACTGGGTCAAATGAGCCCTATTTAAATGGGCTCATGAGAAGTCAACAGCTGTAGTCAATCAGAATCACTTACAAGAAGTGAAGAGGCCATGACATGAAGCTAATTTGATTGACACAACTCGCTACATCACCAAAATTGACAAATTTTGTTGCTGTATGTATATTTTTGACCCAGCAGATTTGGTGACATTTTCAGCAGACCCATAATAAATTTATGAAAGAACCAAATTTTATGACTGTTTTTTGTGACAAACATGTATGTGTTCCGATCACTCTATCACAGAAAAATAAGAGTTGTAGAACTTATTGAAAACTCAAGACAGCCATAACTTTATGTTTTTTTACAAGTGTATGTAAACTTTTGACCACAACTGTACATATGTCCATATATTTTTATGCTCCTAAAAAAATACTGCATGTCACTATAACAAAATTCATTATGCTCTAATACCAAATTCTGAAATATTGCCCACCCTAATTGTTGATGTACTATCATATGCGAGGCGCATCACCTCAAATTTAGAGGCAGCCAAGTCAAGTCCAGTCCAAACAATTCTGTTTTCAGGCATGATTTAGCAAACGAGGACAACATTAGCTTGATATCCTCATAAGAATGCACGGCTGCGGCTTTCCCGCTCTGCATCGAGCCCCGGTCTGAGTCATCTCCATCTCCATCTCCAATCCGAAAATCAGTCTAACCTTTCGTTACCCCGGCCCTGCCTGCCTGCCTGCACCTCGCTTCACCCAGAGACCCAACATCCATCCTTTCCTCCAGCCCGGCATTGCCAGACAGGCACCTCCCCCGGTCACTAGCCCACTCACGCTCCCAGCCTGTGGGGGGCTGAAATGAGCATGAGTCTGGGCCATGGCACCTCTTCAAAGCCCACATTTATCACACGCACAGGAGAGAGAGAGAGAGAGCGGGGAGGCTGGCAGGAGGCTGTCTGTGGGTGGATGTGTAGTCCAGCTCCACAGGGGTGCGCTACGCTCAGCATGCCTTTCCTGCACACTACGCTTCCCCTGGCATAAGCAGCACTGATGAGGAAATGCTAAAGTGCCCCTGCTTGCTCCCCAACTCAGCACGTAGCCGTCACTTCAGGGGTTTGTCCTCTCGCCGAGGCAATAGCCTGCTTTCCACCATGCCGAGTGTTGACTGGGGGAAAAGTGGATAATGCACAAACACGAGTCCCCCACACAAGCTAGGAAATGTCAGCTAGCAGGCAGCTTTGCCAGCTCGCGGGCAGCCAAACAAACAGCTCCTCTGAAGTTCCACTGTAACCTGATGCTCGTTTTCTGTCAGAAAGAGGAAGCGGAAGCTTTGTGCCAGAGGAAATAAACTGAACTCCATCCAATGTGCAATAATGAGAGGGTTCATGTACTTCAGTGTTGGCTTAACACTTATCGGGAGTATCGGGAGAGACCTCGTAATCATTTAATGCCCGGATCAGACTACACGATTTTAGCCCGATTTTGACACGATTTTGTTGGCGCCGACACATTGCGTGCGTCGGATCCGAATTTCAGTGTCGCAAGCGAAAAAGGTCCATGTAGTGTGACACAGTCAAAGATCAGTAATTTGACGTGAGCGACGCCGTCGGAGCGTCCGACGGAAAAACTAGCATGTTAATTTTTTTTGTATTTTATCGCCTAGTTTGACATGCTCCGTGACGTGCTGCCTGACTCTGACCAATAGGAAGACAGAGCGCTCTGTGGCGCACAGATCTAAACACGGGAAAAGAAAGCAGGACGGTGCTCCTGCAGTTTTCTGGACCAGAGAAACAGAAGAATAATCTAACAATCATCTAATAATCTACTTCATCCATGAGATATTCTGTTTACAGGCACTGAAACCTAAGCAGTAGGAGCTACATCTTTACCATACCTTAAGTTCTCTCTGGAGTACAAAAAGCATGTAATGTCCATTTGGGTCACCCAGGAACAAGCCCACAATCGCTTTTCCCTCTTTTTTTAGTTTCTTCAGCACAAAAGCGCTTCCGTCACGCACAGGGCTTCTGTAGCCATGATTCGCAGATTCTATGCTTCTCCCCCGCGATGACCTACGAACTCACGTGAGGATGCGGACGATAATTGGTCGGTGACTAACGTGTAGTGTTGCCAGTCCCCCGAGAACAACGCAAAATGAAAATAACTGCTTAATCTGACATAGTGAACATTGTGAGGGACAAAAATGTCGTGTAGTCTGAGCTTGGCATAAATCAGTGATTTCCTTTAGTCCACCAGATAACATATGCACATGTGGGAACAAGAAATGTCTATCCACGGGTTTCATGTTGGCCCGTATATCCAGTCAGAGATTCAGAAACTCCATCAGGGTCTATGATGGGATTATGAGGGGTTAAGTATGGGAAGCCCTATCATACACCCTTTGCAAGGTGTGTCACAATGATCTTTGATACCATACATGTGTGTTATAGTCCAGAGCCCCTAAGGTGACATCATGTTAAAAAAAAAAAAAAAAAAACGTGGTCTTTTTAAGGTGTGGGAACAATATCGTAAACGAGGACGGCTAAACTGCAATGAGTCTTAAGGTGTTGGTAAAAATGTTTTCCACTCTGCTGGTGTGGTGGATAACACCACTACCTGAGCCATGAGCTACTACATCATGTGAGAGTTCCTCTCACTCATACATACAAAAAAAGCAAACCAGGATCAGTTTTTTTTAAGTGTTAACAATTCATAAGAAAAAGTAAAAGTTTCCTGCATCGCAACTCCTTCTCAATAGGTCTTTTCAAGTCCTGTGTCATTTTGTTGTCCTCCTTATGCGTAATCTTGCCACTTACCTTGATTTCCAACAGCAGAAATGAATGAGGTTTTCAACACAATTGCCTCTACCACATTCTGTGATAAATAAATATATTCAGAAGCCTATAGGTTTTGTCCTCTGCGCATTTTTCTCTATTGTGGTGCTGAATACCAATTGATGCCACAACACCAGTGGTCTGTACAGACTTACTATTTTTTAAAGTAGAGTTTAAATAACCTTTAGTTGTAGTTGTAAAGGTTCTTCACTCTCACAAACACTCACCAGCCACTTTATTGGGTACAGTTTGCTATGACCAGATTGGACCCACTTTTGCCTTCAGAACTGCCATAATCCTTTGTGGCAAAGATCCAACAAGGTACTGGAAACATTCCTCAGAGAGTCTGGTCCATATTGACATGATAGCATCATCAGATGCTATAGCAGATTTCCCGTTCCACCACATCCCAAAGCTGCTCTACTGGATTGAGATCTGGTGGCTGTGGAGGTCCAGTCTGAGATGATTGGCGCTTTATGACATGGTGCATTATCCTGCTGGAAGTAGCCATCAGAAGATACAGGTACACTGTGGTCATAAAGGGATGGACATGGTCAGCAACAATACTCAGGTAGGCTGTGGCATTGACACAGTGCTCAATTGGTACTAATGGACCCAAAGTGTGCCAGAAAAATATCCCCCACACCATTTCAGCACCCCCACCAGCCTGAACCGCTGATACAAACAAGGCAGGATGGATCCATGCTTTCATGTTGCTGACGCCAAATTCTGACCCTACCATCCACCAGAATGTCGCAGCAGAAATCATCATAGACTCATCAGACCAGGTAACCAGGTTTTTCCAATGTTCTATTGTCTAATTTTGATGAACCTTTGTGAATTGTAGCCTCAGTTTCATGTGGCACCCGGTGTAATCTTCTGCTGCTATAGCTCTTCCGACTCAAGGTTGGACGTGTTGTGCTGATGTTCAGAGATGCTCTTCTTCTGCAGACCTCGGTTGTAACGAGTGGTTATTTGAGTTACTGTTGCCGTTCTATCAGCTGGAACCAGTCTGTTCATTCTCTATTCTCTGACCTCTGGCATCAACAAGGCATTTGCTCCCACAGAACTGCAGAGCTGTATCCACTCACTGGATATTTTCTCTTTTTTGGATCATTCTCTGTAAACCCTAGAGATGGTTGCACGTGAAAATCCCAGTAGATCAGCATCAGTTTCTGAAATACTCAGACCAGCCCGTCTGGCACCAACAACCCATGCTACATTCAAAATCACTTAAATCACATTTCTTCCCCATTCTGAAGCTCTGATGGTTTGAACTGCACCAGATCATCTTGGCAATGTCTACATGCCTAAATGCAACATTTGCGTTAATGAGCAGTTAGTAAAGCTAATAAAAAGGCTGGTGAGTGTAAGTCTATTATAAACATGGTTCTGGTATGGGATCTACAGAATCTTAAAGAGCCGTTTATTTGTAATAAAGCACTCTCACTCGTCAAGCATGTGGAACATTTTATTGGTTGCGTAGGCTTAATCAAAAACATGATTAGGGAGTAGGATCATTTCACAACCTACTGCTCTACTGTAGTGCTTCGGGGACCTCAGGGATGCTCTCTATTCCGCACCTTGACTCATCACTGAAACAATACTACAGCAGATGTGAATGTTCACAATCAATGACTGAGCATGTAATAGACATTCATGAAGGCAGATGTTTATACACTATATGGACACAAGTATTGGGACACCTGCTCATTCAGTTCTCCAAAAGTATTGGATGGAGTACTGTCATCCAACAAAAACACAGTTCTGCTGCTCTACAGCTCAATACTGGAGCCTTTAAACCCCTCTAGCCAATCTCAGCATTAAGTTCAGTGCCAATAGGTTAATCAGATCCATCTGCTTCAGAGTCTCAGAGTAATCTATTGGAAATACTTCTCCGCAGAGACGAGACAAACTATGTGCGCATGCATTTATTTGCACATCTGTGTCAGCAATGAGTGCAACCAAGCTGAAGCACAGTGGTATGAGAGAGTTTCGGCACCCCTGATAATTGTATGATTTTCCGGTAACACTTTCTATGAATGTCATCTCTATTAGACTCTATAACCACATTCATAACATATTATAATGCATTCATAAGGCATTATAAACATGGCTATAAATATTTATAAAAATGCAAAACCCATTATAGCCATGTTTATTAAGCATTATGACTTGTAATCATAGTACATTATAAGCTGTGCTTATAATGTATATGTTAAAATAGTTTATATATATCGTTATTAATCTAGTCCTGCAATGAAAGTCTGGCACTTTACTTAGAGCGCACAAAGACCTGTTATAATACATTATAATTGACTATAACTAGTATTATATCCAATACTAGATACTAGACTAGACAATACTAGATAATTTATTAGTAGTTAAAAATATATTTATAGGATTATTGAGGGTGAGTTTCTTGGTATTGACATATAACATGTTATAAACACAGCTATTAATGCATTATAATCACAGCTCATGATGCATAATTAACATGGCTATGATGAATTATACATGTTTATAAATATGTATAGCCATGTTTATAATGCCTTATGAATGCATTATAATGTGTTATGAGTATGTTTATAGAGTCTTATAGAGATGACATTCGTAGAAAGTGTTACCGATTTTTCTTTATAAATCATCGGTTGTTCGGATCAGCAATTTCAGTTAAATACGTGAAAGGAAGTTTGTAGGATTTGCAGAAAGTGTGCAATAATTCTTTAAACAAAATTAGGCAGGTGCATAAATTTGGCCACTCTTGTCATTTTATTGATTTAAATTCCCTTATCATTAATTATTGGAACACAAAATTTGTTTGGCAAGGTCATTGACCCTCGACCTACATAAACCCAGGTGAATCCAATTATGAGAAAGAGGTTAAAGTGGACAATTGTTCTCCTCTTTCTCCTCTCTGCATCTTCTCTGAAGAGCAGCAACATGGGAGCCTCAAAACACAACTCTTACATGACCTGAAAACAAAGATTGTTCAACGTCATGGTTTAGAGGAAGGGTATAAAAAGCTCAGATCTCAGAGATTTCAGCTGCAATTTCCACCTTGAGGAACAGAGTGAGGAAATGGAAGAACCAGAGTCCCAGTTCTAGTTAAGACCTGAAGTGGCAGAACAGGAAAAACCTCAGATAAGCAAAGGAGAAGGATGGTAAGAACAGTTTTAGTCAACCCACAGACCAACATCATCATCTTGCTGCAGTTAGTGTTCAACTATTTAGTGCACTTTGCACAAGAAGAGGCTTTATGGGAGAAAAATGCATGGAAACCATCAAATCTGACTGAACTGGAGATGTTTTGTAAAGAAGAACGATTCAAAATCCTTTTAACCAGAAGCCAGACTCTCATTGAAAGCTATAGGAAGCGTTTAGAGGCTGTTATTTCTAAAAAAAATATTGACGCCAATTTTTGTTAGGGTGCCCAAATTTGTGCACCTGCCTAATTTTGTTTAAATAATAATTGCACACTTTTCTGTAAGTCCTATAAACTTTCTTTTTACTTCTCAAATATCAAAGTGTTCATCTGCTATATGATAATGTACATTTAACTGAAATTGCTGATCTGAACCAATCAATGATTTATAAAGGAAAATCAGGAACCTTTTCTTATACCACTGTAGCTGCACTAGAACACATGCACTAGAAGTAGAAAAAAAAAGAGGGCAGATTGTGGTTTACAGTGTAGCTTGCAGGAATGGAGAACTTTGACTTCGACTATTATTCAGTATATTATCATATCTGTTTTTAGGGATGCTCTGCTCGGTTGCGCTCAACTGCACAAGACAGCACTCCTCCAGCAATAGGCTGGGAACATCAGGTTGAAATCTGGTGCCTCAGATCATTTTTGACAAATGGCTTTCTCAGCGTCAGGCTGACAGTAGGATTTTCTTTTCTATTACTGTTTATCATTGACTTCCAGAGTGATGAATTGCACAGCGGGGTGTCTTATTTGTCACATCACTCTTTATAAGTGACACAGAGACTTTGCGTCAGGGCCTACATTTGATTTATCAAACGACACTGGCTGGAAAGCTGCTAAACCCTGCGTCGCTGATTCAACTGGGACTGGGGTTGCGACGGCGGCGGCTTACTGCGGACGGAAATCTTAATTTAATGAAGTTGGGACAGAGCATGGGACGATGGGGGCATAAGTATTCCGAAGGCAACCCTTATCTACTGCGCCATCGCAATGAAATAGAGCATCGCCGGCTTTTTGATTTTAGCACTGGCTTCACAAGGCTGGGAGCTGGGCATCATGTTTGTGCTCAGAATGAGCGAGATGTGGCTTTGAAGATGAGAGGGAGAAGACAATCTGTTGAGAGCGCTGATGGACGGGAAGGAAGCAGAAAGGATAACATTCAAAGGCGCGAGGGAAGGACGGCCCGCTTTGGAGTCTGCAGTTAGATTTTGCCTTGGCTGTTCCTCGGGGATGTGGATAGAAAAAGAGAGCAAGGGAGCAAGAAACATCTTTAAAGGGGGTGTGGGGTCTCCAGCTCAAAAAAAAAAAAGGTAAAAGGAGAAAGCTTTTTACAATGTTTACGGACGGAGAGACGTTGATAGAAGTTTGGAAAGGGGCGCCGAGGGAGGCGGAGAAACAGATTAAGTGACTTATTCACACATGCCACTTATTTGTCTGCTCCATTGGAGTCAACTGTCACAGTCTGGCAGGTGGTGCAGGTTTAGAGCCATTGGCATGCTGCTAAGAGCATTGCTTCGCTCGCCTCGGGGTGTCAAGTAATCCCTCTGATTCATCTCTTTACCTGGGAGTCAAGAATCCTGCCTGTCTCCCTACCCCTCCCTCTACATCCCTCTTTCTCTTGCTCTCTTTCTCTCTCTCTCTCGTTCTTTTGCTTTCTTTACACTCGTTCTTACACACAGGTGTAACGACATGCCAGAAACTATTTACACAGTCTTACTCACTCTTACACTCAATCCACTTAAAGAGTGCTGGAAATATTTTCATTTTTTTATTTAGTCATATTTTCATAATCCCATGTTTGTTAAGTTCACATAGAGGGGTTGGACAATGAAACTGAAACACCTGTCATTTTAGTGTGGAAGGATTCGTGGCTAAATTGGAGCAGCCTGGTGGCCAATCTTCATTAATTGCACATTGCACCAGTAAGAGCAGAGTGTGAAGGTTCTATTATCAGGGTAGGAGCACAGTTTTGCTCAAAATATTGCAATGCACACAACATAGTTCAAAAGAGGACTAATTGTTGGCGCACGTCTTGCTGGCACATCTGTGACCAAGACAGCAAGTCCAAGAAGGACCAACAACATCCAACAGGATTAACTGTGGATGCAAGAAAAACATAAAACCACGGCTGCCCAAATCACGGCAGAATTCAATGCGCACCTCAACTCTCCTGTTTCCACCAAAATTGTCTGTCCGTACGATCAATAATTGAGGTCTAAAACCAGGTGTTTCAGTTTCATTGTCCAACCCCTGCATATGGATTTTATCCATCTGCCTGAGATGAGTGAAGGCATGTTAAATTCCTGGGCACTGTCGAGAACGCAACGGCACAGAAGGTCCGCAGTCTGTGTTTACGTCTAAACGCTGCATGCACAAGCCAGGTTGTGTGTGGAAAGCAGTGGCACTGTGTAATTACATGTGCTGCAGCATCATATGGTCTAATGCAATAAATAAATAATAAGCCAAGGAAGAAGAAAAAAAGCCCACAGGGAAAGAGAGCACATGGTTAGAACAAAGCAATGGAGTTTAAATGAAGGTTTCTTTATATTAATGAAAGATAATAGTGTTATAAACCAAATTAGAATGATAGGTCTCTCACAGATTATTATTATGCGCTCCATTGGAAAGCCTGTATGTTTATCAGAGAAAAAAAAAGGACTTTCTATATGGTACAGCAATGAAATTGGATTCTTTCATTGCATACTTAGAATGCTAAGGCTAATTTTAGAGCATTGCTGTGTGAGGATATGGTTTATTTATTGGAGGGACAATTACCCAACCCACTGATTAGGACTGAAAACCCCCAACACCAGCCAACGTCTCTTTTCGAACTGCCACTGATGCCTCACTGCCTCACTAGGTAGCGAGCATGATTGGAGGAAAGTACTGAAACCCAAACTCTTGTACATCAGCCAACAAATGCCTGAACTGACCAACATCTTCCTGGGAGTGATGTTGGGAGAAAGCGCCATCTACCCACCCAGAAAGAACATGGCCAATGTGTTCTCTCGGACTCTGGATGCTGATGGAAAGCAGCATGATTCAGGTTTTTGTTTGGTGTTCCTCAGATCATAGTGAAGATAAGGCTGCATTCCTCCAACACATCTCCAACAACCCCGGTTAGCAGTTTTTTTTGAAAAAAATTTGAACCATTCGCCGCATTTCCACCAACAAAAGTAGGTTCCGGGAACCAGGAATGTTTGTTCACAGTGTAAACCAAAGAATACTAGTTTCTTCAGCGCCCTCTGTTCATGATGTTTGATGTGATGCTTTGACGGTTCCACTAAAACTGGTGGAAACTGGTTTACAAAAACACCCTGATTCTTCTAAACCCAAACAGAACTGCGCCTGCAAGCATGAAACATCTGGCCCATGAGGTCGTTTGAACTGTTCTCATTTTACCTCCCATTCTTGCGCTCTCTATCTCCTTATATGGGCTTTTTTTTCCCAGACGTGTCCCAATTCCCTAGCCTGGGCAGTGAAGGTAAGTGTATTTAACTACCGCAATCCTGATGACACGGGTTTGATCCGTAAGAACAGAAGAACAGAAGAAAACTTCTAACTATACTAACGGGATATCCCTCTCCAAAGTGCATCTTTTAGCCTATACATTCAGTAATAACAAACAGCTACACCCTGGTTCTTAAAAAAATATATTTGAAAAGAGTTTTTTATATCGAGTAGGAGAGATATGAGATGGCTCGTCTGGCATTTGTTTTTCTTTGAAAGAACAGAAGAAAGACTTTCAACTCCACTAACCGGATATCCCTCTCCAAAGTGCATCTTTTAGCCTATATAGTTACTTGTAGCAAACAGCTACACCCTGGTTCTTATAAACCCAACCAGAACTGGGCCTGCAAGCATGAAACATCTGGCCCGTGAGGTTGTTTCTGTTCTTATTTTACCTCCCGTTCCTGCGCTCCCTATCTACTTAAATAGGCATTTTTTTTCTTGGCCGTGTCCCAATTCATTAGCCAGGGCAGCGGTAGTGTATTGGATCACAATCCTGATGACCCAGGTTTGATCCAGCGTGGAAATTCATTTCTTCTTGGGTTTATTGGGGTAACCTGCTTTAAATTCAACTGTCCTGCAATTGGGTTCAACAACCCTCTGGGCTGGAGAGCTACTAGTCTGTGGTACTCCATTCCATTACACTTCTGGTTCAAGAACCAAAGTTCCTTAGGTGAAACAGCACTTAAAGAGAGTCCTTTCCATTAACATGTCCTATTTTCAATTTTTTGTTAGGAGTGCAAGCAAATTAAAGTAGCTTAATCTATTTAATAAAAAGGGTGTCCACAAGCATTTGGACGAACAGTATACGCTTCCCTGCTGTACAGATTGGAGAGATGCAATCATGTTCCACATCATTGGTCTGTACTTGATGATTGCTTTCCAGAGGGCACTGCAAATGTCACGCCAGCCACAAACGAGACCCTTCAACATGCTGTCCTATATACTGTCCTACAGGCAAAGCCCTCATTCACCCGCTCCAGCAAGGACGCAGAAGCATGACGTTAAACTCCTCGTCATCTCCAAGTAAGGGGCATAGAGCAGAAGAAGCCCACCTGTGGCAAGTGGGAAGTGAGAGACGAGTGTAAAAAAAAAAAAAGATGCTGGATTAGGACGGTGAAGGTGTCCCGGACTTCCCTCTGTCTCCCCCTGTCTTCACACATCATTCTTACAAGCGTTACCTGCAGCGTGAACACACACACTCTCACGCTGCTCGCACCTGGATACGACACCTTGTAAATGAGAGAGTGCATCTGCTGCCCTCCGCGACTCCCTGGCATCATTTCTCCTGAGAAAAGGTGAGATATACACCATGCCATGCTCTGATAGCTGCCAGTAGGCAAAAGATAGCTGGCAGGCTTGGAAAAAAAAGAGACAGTCAAAGACACACTGCAAGTCAGGGTGTATATTAACTTGCCATGGATAGACTTTTAATTTAATTAATTAAGTCCACAGTTTGCTTACCTGCAGAACAGTACCTTCAGAAAGGGATGCCATAGAACAGGGGTCGGCAATAGGTTGCCCGCTCGCCAGATGTGGCCCACAGGCATGAAACATCTGGCCCATGTTATTGTTTGAACTATAATGAACGATAATTAAAAAAAAAAGATATATATATAAAATGCGTCTCTGGCGAGTTTTTCTTTAGATTTCTCCCTTGTCTCTCTGTCGCGCTCGGTATGACTTTAGTTTCCGCCCATTCTCGTTTTTTTGCCAGTTCTTGGGCTCACTATCTCCTTATAAGGGCGTTTTTTTTTTCTTGGCTGTGTCTTAATTCACTAGCCGTGGCAGCGGTAGTGTATTGGATCGCGTCCCTGACGACACGAGTTAAATTTTTACCTGCTTCGAATTCAACTGATCTGTACAATTGGGTTCAACAACCCTCTGGGCTGAAGAGCTACTAGTCTGTAGCACTCCATCCCATTACACTTCATTTTCCAAAACAGAATTTTATTTTATTTATTTCTGACCTGCCACGTAATGGCTTGGAAAAACAAAATTGCCGACCCCTGCCATAGAAGAAACACTTTTTCTGCCAAAAAAAAAAAAAAAAAAGTCTTTTTCTTTGTAAAAACAGAATAAAGACTCTGAGAATAAAAACTCCACTAACCGGATATCACTCTCCAAAGTGCATCTTTTACATCTACAAAGTTAAAAAAACTATTAAGTATTAACTACAAAGTTAATAGTAGCAAAAAAAAATGTAAAAAATCTCAAATTCCAGATTCTTGACCCAACTCTATAATTACTGTACCTGTAAACTATAATGCAAGAGCATTCCATTTAACATTCAACATACCTTAAAAAATTATGAAATAAAAAATTTAAATAAAATAAAAGAACTCTCAAAGTGAATGTTTCTAATTGGACCTTTGCTTCAATAACCTGCATTTAAAATAAGCATATGTTTCTTAGGTTTACTAAATTAGATTTTAAAGAAAAGCACACCAATCAAAATGCTAAAAAAAGGTAACAAACATGCAATTACCTGGCAAATGTTCAACTAATACATTTAAGTATGTTCTTTACAGTGGACAACAAATTAATTGCCAGGTCTCAGGAGGACAAATAAAAAAAAAAACTTATGGAGATGTGGATTTCATTTTCCAGCTGGACCCACACTGCCAAAAGTAGCAACTGGTCCTTTCTTATTTTTCCATCTAGAGACTGCAAGCATCTCTGGCAAACTCTAGAAAATAAAATCATGTTTTCCATTTTTTTTAAAATGGTATTATTATTACTATTTATTTATTGATTTTTTTTTATTCTCCCTTGTGATTTTTTTTTTTTTACACTCAGCATAGATAAAACTGTGGGCTAGTGATTCCTGTATTTAGCTCTGCAGAAAAATGTTATATAATTTAGGATATACAGAGAGCACTTTGACTCTGATATCACCAGCACAATACACACACTCATTAATTTAATATACCCTGCCAATGCCCACTGTACCTCACGCCTTCTCCACCGCTCTCTCTCACGGTTGATTGACTGTGGGTGTAATATCATATAGCAGCCTGGAACTGACACTGCTTACAGGCGCTCTACAATTGAGATTAAACTGGAGGAAGCTATGGACATGCCTTACAGTGCATGAACCAAAAGTCCAGAGGCACCTGGGCTTAGTGCCAGCGTGTCAACTTAGCACGGCTATTGACCCGGCCGGGAAGTTCCGTGTGACTGGGCACAGCACAGAGGTATAAAGGGTATGAATGAGAAACCCTTGAACTGTCTGATATGACACCGGTCCGCTTTCCGGCTGAGCTCAGTTAAAGAAAGGCAGATAGGAAATGTCACTGCAGGAGCTGAGCAGAGTGGAAGCTGATTGGTTTAGATCAACCGCTCTCATCTGCATGTACTAGTGCATCTCAGAAAGATAGAATATCATTGAAAAGTCACTTTTACTGAATTATTTCAGGAATTTAGTTAATGAATGTAAAACTCATGCATTAGCTATATAGATGTTTTACACGCAGAGTGATCATTTTTTAAGCATTTATTTATTTTATTGTTGATGATTATTGCTTTATGGCTTACAGTTAATGAAAACTCAAAAATTAGTGTCTCAGAAAAATTCAAATATTATATAAGACCAATTGGTACTTTTGGCAGTGTGGGCAGTGTGCCAAGTTCTGCTGGAAAATGAAATCCACATCTCTATTAAAGTTGTAGTTATTTGCTTTTTTTTATTTGTCCTCCTAAAACCTGGCTATTATTTTTTTGGCCACTGTAGAGAATATACTGTAGGTTTAGGACTTATAAGTATAGCATCATTTAGGCAGTCTGTTTAAATTATTTCGAAAATTAGATTAATCACAACAATATTATGTGATTATTCACAATTATTCACATTTATTCTTCTTTTTAAGACTTAGGACTTAAATAGTGGATATAATTACATTTCTTTCAGTGTTGTCAATTACTAAAACAATGCATTACTAAAGTCTGTAAAATTAAGATAATATATATGTATATATATATATATATATATATATATATATATATATATATATATATATATATATATATATAAATGATCTACTCAAAACTCTTTTTGACATAATGGGCGTGGCCTTAGTAATATTCTGAGTGTCCATTGGTCAGTTTCACACAAAACATTGATGGATTCATTAATTACAATTATTATTAGAGGCAACTGACAGACACACGACACCACCAGTCAGACAGTTTCAGCAATCAGATCTGGAGACTAGATATGGATTAAATTATCGCATATCTGTCACTATTAGTAATGTATTATGTATAATAATGTGTTCCCATGACACTTCCCATCTGTCACTTTACTTTGAATGTACAACGACACATTATAATACAATATAATGTCTTTTTTTTTTACTTTTTTTTCTGTGTCTCAAGCGGACATAATGATTCTGAAGTGTTTATTTTATTGTGATTGATATTGCTCTTGTGTGGTTCCTGGTGGGACTAACGACCACATGGTGGAGGATAATGGGGGTCTAAATAGAGAATTAGGAATAAAACAGTGAACACAGTCATCAAACAGTGTCCTGAAATCAAAGAAAACTAAGCATAGATGTTTAAATATGAAATTTAATTACATTCCAGGTTCTTCCATGTGTTTGAACGCACATGGCACATGTGTTACATTCCAGAAATGTCTTATTCCATGCTTCCACACACTGCACAGCTTCACAAGGTCTGGAATCCATACCATCAAGGCCACTGCAATAATTACTATGAGCCCAATCTATCTGTATGCAGCCCTCAGACACACAGAGAGGTGCAGCCCCTGGCTGGGAAATAAGGGTGTCAAGTATCCATATTTATTTTATCTTTTTCTTTACCTTCTCTTCTCCCAACCTTTTCAATAGTCTGTCAGAGAGAGAGAGCAAGCGAAGAATCGAAGCTGGCACTTGACAGTTCTCAAATTTTGATGCTATCCATGAGATGAAAATGTATTCTTACACTCTCAATGTATTTGCTTTAATATTACTGCTGCATGTGGAATCTTAATAAATAATCTTAATAAAATCACTCTTGAAGCTGACAACGAATAAGGACTATAGTAGTGATGGACCAATCAATGTTTTTGAAGCTGATAGTATTTATCTTAGTAGTTATCCTTCAGCATAATCAGCAGAACACTGACACCAATTGATGGCAATGCCTCGTTAACTGACTGCATAACTCTGCATCATCTCTCATGAATGAAATGTACTTTACTTTTTGGAATCAATCACATTTAAAACAATCAAACTCTAAATTTCAGCTGAGAGAGTCTATGAATTCTAATAAATACAGTGTTGGGAGTGATCTTTGCTAGCGTTCACTGTAGATAATCACTGTACTACACATGCAAGAGTGATGTACTCTTGAGAGGGGAGTCCGGTTAGTGACACTGAACATCTTTACTCTTCTTCCCCCACAAGATATGTTACTTATTTTCATTTTCATTCAAGTTTCTGTTTGTATTGTTGTTGTTTTTTTTTTTTTTAACTTAAGTTAAGTCTACTTTAGTTTAGTTTAGTTTAGTTTAGTTTAGACAGCTTTTCCATTGAGAATCATGAAGACTTCTGCTAAGTGTAAGCTAGTTAGCACTTTTGTGAAGAAGGTGGATGAGTTGAAGCTGTATATCCCTGGATTATTAAGGGATAGAAAACAGGATTCACTGTTATCAGCCCCAGGTGCCTCAGGGAGAGCCAACAACCCTTTGATTCCAGCTTTAGAGCCCTCACAGTGGGGTGGATGGGCATCTCAGGTATGATTGAGTAATCTTAGCAGCATAATCAAAGAACTAGGGGAAATGCTAGGAGTGTTTTTTTTTATCATATTTCTGCTTTTGTGTTTTCTATTGAAACTTAATGCTTAATGCTTCACATACCTTTATTTTACAAAAATAAATGTATGTTCTTAGAGGCTTTAAGTTTTTTTAGGTGTGCAAAATTATGCCTGTGAAGTTGCAAGAAAAAGTATGTGAACCCTTTGGGATTACTTGGATTTCTGCATAAACAACAATAGACAAACACAGGCTGCTTAAACTAATACCATACAAATTATTAATTATATGTTTGCGTGGTTTTATTGATCACAGCATTTCAACATCCACAGTTTAGGGTGAAAAAAGTATAATCCTTTGGATTTAATACCTGGTTGACCCTTATTTGGCAGCAAAAACCTCAACCAAACGTTTCCTGTAGTTGCAGGAGGAAATTTGGACCATTTCTCTTGACAAAACTGTTTCAGTTCAGCTATAATATTCTTGGGATATCTGGTGTGAATCATGTGCTCTCTTGAGGTCATGATGCCACAGCATCTCAATTGGGTCAAGTTGAGGTCAGGACTCTCCAGAAGGCGTATTTTCTTCTGTTGAAGCCAATCAGTTGTTGATATACTTTTGTGTTTTGGGTCGTTGTCCTGTTGCATCATCCATCCTCTGTTGTTTTAGCTTCAATTGGCGGACAGATGATCTTAAGTTTTCCTGCAAAATGTCTTGGTTAACTCGGGAATTCCTTTTTCCGTTGATGACGGCAATCCGTCCAGGCCCCAAACCATGATGCCCCTTCCACCATGTTTCACAGTTGGGATGAGGTTTTGATGATTGTGTGCTGTCCCTTTTTATTCTCCACACATAGTGCTGTGTTTTACTTCCAAACAACTCAACTGGACAGCAGTGACTTCCTCTGTGGTGTCCTGCCATGAACTCCAGTTTGGCTGACTCCTGGCTCCAATTAGCTTTTAGAAAAGTCATTAGCCTAATGGTTCACATACGTTTATACCTTTTCCACTCTCACTGTGAATGTTAACATGTTGTGTTCAACAACCATGCAAACCTATATATATATATATATATATATATATATAGACTGTGTTTGTCTATTGTTGTGACTTGGATGAAGATCAGAACACGTTTAATGACCAATCTATGCAGAAATCCAAGTAATACTGAAGGGTTCACATTTTTTTTTTCTTGCAACTGTAATACTATTAGCAGTTTGCTAGCAGTTTAGCCCAGTTCATCTTCTCATAAGTGAGCTCAGTATGATATTGCTGCATCTGTCCTATTCTGAAAGTCTCAGACATTGGTTTTACAAGATAAAAGCTATTAGAGGGCTGCACTAAAGTGAGAGAGATTAATACAGGTGGTGTCAGTAAACAGTGTAAGACAGAAATGCATTAATGTTATCTATCATGCCTTTACAATAACCCGACTCGCCGTGTCACATAATCGTATGAATTAAAGCGGAAATAAATGAACTCGCACAACCGGCGTATTTATCATAGTCAGTCTCGGTCGCCCGCTCACTCTGACAAACACAGACGCTCTGCCTACAGCGCACGCATTTCCGCTAAAAGTGAGATTATGGTAAACTGCGATAAGAACTAGGCTCCGCGTTATAATTAACATTATCTCAGGGCATAGGAAGGTCTGACGAAACCGAGCGTCCGTTTTAATGACTTCTAAATATATAAAAGGCGTTTGCTCAATCCGTGTCAGCAGCACTTAGGGAGATTTTATTTTTCTGCCCGGCCCTCATGAATAATTCACTGAGGAGTGTGTTTGATTCATTTCTTGATGTGTGAAGGCAGTAATGAGGCTTTATTGTGTGTATGCAGTGGACAGTGATGGGGTTCAGTATTGATCTTTCTTTCTTTTCTTTTCTTTTTTTTTTTTTTTTTGGCGAGGCTTTGCATTTGTCTTTCAAACACATTTGCTCTCGGTTGAAATGCAAAAGTGCACAAAAGGCCGTTCCAAGGAGATGAGCAGAGCAGTCTGTAGTGGATTTTTTAAAAACGAAGCCTTGATAATTGTGTTTTAGATAAGCGCTCGTGGATGGAGATCTTCCGCTGGTCAGATGATGACTCCTCCGGAAATATTGAGGTGGTTTGGAATCTCAATAAAATCTCAATCTTTATCAAGTTGCAGGAGGACCAATGGCTTGCAGATCAAAGAATGTCAGCTTATTACATAACACATCCAAAATAATAATACAGTGGCATGAGAGAGTCTGAAAAAAGCTTGGGCAAAAATAATTGATGCTACTGTGAATAGATAAGATTACTTTTTTTTTTCTATCATGTTCTGCCTTGGTTTGGTTTGTTTTCACACATGGAAAAATCCAAGTGCACCAAAATGCGTTTCTGTTTATTGGTCAGACCTATCTGGAGCCATGTTTTGGGTGAATGCTTAATTCTGTGCAGTAAACCAAACATGAACCTAATCTTCTAAAACTTGGGTCAAAATAAAGTTAAATTACACCACAAATAAACCATTTAAGAACGTTTTCAATTAAAGCGTTCATTTAGTTGGAGCATTTTCCCCCTGGTTTGGTTCGTTTTCACACAGGCACAAACCTAAACTCACCAAAATCCTCACAAAGTCATGGGAATATGTAGTCTCCTCTGATTGGTCAGAGCTGTCTGGGGCGGAGGAAGAAAGTAAATGTAGAAAGAAGGTCTCATGCGCTGCATCAATGCTTAGTTCTGTGTAGTTGAATCTAACATTAACCTAATCTTGTGAGATTTGGGTCAAAATGAAGCAGATTACACCACAACCAAATCATTCAAGAACGTTTTCACACCGGTAGTCCATTTTTCTGGTCTGAACCAGTTGATGAGTTCATTTGATGAGTGTTTTCCCCCTGGTTTGGTTTGTTTTCACACAGGCACAAACCTAAACTCACCAAAATCCTCACACCAAACCATGTGAGCACATAGTCTTCTCTGATTGGTCAGAGAGCGCGTGTATTTGTGCAGTGTGAAGCAGTGTGGAAAAAAAAAATTGCTGCTGTATTTGTTCATAGCTGTAGTAAATATTTGGGTAATAAATCAGATTAAACTGCACCTGAACAGCCGTTTAGTTTAAATCTGAGGAGTATATTTGATAGTTGGTTTGGATTGAGAGGCTGGATCACTTTCTCACCACAAATTTAACGCTCTGGTGTTCGTTTGGAATGTTCGTTATGATTGTTTGGGTCCATACTGAGAGCAATCACAGTTTTCACTGTCCTAGAACAGACTAAAACTGGAACAGACTAAAACTCCCAATTTTTAGTCTAAATTAGAGTCCAAATTAACCAGACTAAAACATGCCAGTGTGATTACACTCCAAGAGCTGAAATCTTCTGTGGTGCACTTTTGCATGATGCTCCTTTCCTTTTTTTCTTTCTTTCCTTTTTGCAAACCTTGAATCATCTTCTATTTACACCAAAGCACACCAACATATAAAGTACTGTGCCAAAGTTTTAGGTGCCAAAGCAAATTTCACTAACCCATTTATCTCAGCAATATGAGTGTTTTTACCTGAAAAAAGCACCACATATGATTTAAACAGATGCAAATAAACACACATACAGTAAAACTGTATGTTTCTCAAGTTTAACTAACTAGATATGTTATATCATGTGAGCCAAGCTGAAGAACAAAGTGTAGTTCCAGATTTCAGCATGTGTAACTATATGTTCAGTTCCATCAGCAGCTCACCTGATTTACCAAATTGGCCAATTTACCAAACCAGGTGTTGATTAATATGATGAGAACTAGAAATAACTCTATTAAACTCATAAAGCTGAGAGAGATTAGGAGATGTTTTTAAGGAAAAAAAAAACAGCTTTTTGTAAAATTGCTGTTTGTATTAAAAACTCTTACTTCACAGATAAGAAGCTTTTTCTTTACTGAAATTCACAGAGGTGCCTAAAACATTTGCACAGTACTGCAGGTAATTTCAGTTTTTCAGTATTTATTGTTATAAAATAAATAATGGTTTCTGATTAAAACTATTCTAATCCAAGAGTGTGTGAACAGTTGAAATGAAATCAAGAATTGAAGAATTATTCTGATTACTGCTGCGTAGTGCGATGATGCTGCGTTGCAGTGGGTGTCTGTGTCGCACTTCACACTTCAGGCTTATCTAGTGAATAAGATTTTAATGACAAGTCAGCTATACAATTACCACAATGCTACGCTGAGAGCTAATATAGGAGAATATATTAGTTCTGTGCTGTGCGACCGTAATGAACTCGCAAACGTATTATGGGCTGTGTGATTTCTGACTCTCTGACCAAACGCATTACAACGGTGATACGTTCGGCTGACAAAATGGCCGGTGTGATAATTTACATCAGGTGTGAGGTTCCTGGAGGCCAGTCGTATTGTATATGCAACGTCGGGAACTCATTGCAATATTCATGCAGCTGCGAAATCGATGGGGCACTTGTGAAATATGGGGCCATTTTACGGCGTTACAAACCTATTTCCAGCTCACGCCTTTTGCCTAATTAGAGCCGGAGATGTGTTTTCTCCCGGCTCAGCCTGCCGCCTCCGTTCCCACTCAGCTTAGCTCAGGGACAGCTAGGACCAAGGCAACAAAGCTAATTGCATTACCATCAATTTAGTAGCGCAGCACACGACAGCTGTGGACCGCACTGATGCTTCGCTCCGGCACTACCCGCGGCTCCGCGAGTGGACAGCCCAAGAGTCCAAGAACCCAGGAGCCCAGGAGCCATGTCCACGTTAGAGCTTAGATCCTCTTCCTGAACCTGACCCAAGCGTCAAGCTCCAGAAAATAGTCTGTGATGTAGTCGTCTGTTTTTTAATGCTATTTTTATTTCATATAAAGCTATATAAAGCTATGGTGTGACAAACACAGTGTAGCTAAGTAACCAAGTATTATCGTTTACGAAAATGTTTTCTTCGTTTTTGTCAGTTCCTCTTTCAGGTCTTATAACACAGTAATTCATAAGTTTTCATGTTTGTTGATTAATTTATAATCGCTGTTTTCATTTCAGCAGTTTTACAGGGGGTGGTGTTGTGTCGATTCGATTCGGCACAACAGCGGCAGCACGCGCCACTTCTGGTGTGATAATGAGTTAGAACTAATAAAAACTAGCAAACCCACTCTGTAAAACTACTGAGTAAAAAATAATTAATACTAACTGAATTGAAGGAGAAAAAAGGAAAACAAAATAAAATTAAACTGTAATGAAACATTCAAAACTGTTACAACCTTTTAAACCAATCACAAATCAAACTGTCTAAAAAAGTTGCACCAGTTAGAATGTTATAATCATGCAGCTCTGGGCGTGCACGCATACGTGATCTACTTCACTTGTCCGTGTTTGGCTTGCAGCGCTGTGTGTAGCTGTTCTTAAACATTGTTATTAAATAGTATTGCTGAGCTTCTTCAGTGCTGCAATGTTCATTAACATCATTCTGAACAGATTTCGCTCATTTAAACAGGCCGAAAAAAGACACTTTATGGGTTGGGTTGGGCTCGGGCTCATGATGACAGTTTATTGGGCCCGATCTAAGTGCAACGAGCACTGTTTGGCCATTGAATGAGTTTCAAACCAGAGCTGCTACATCCATCTCAGAGCTCTCACTCGTCTGAGTGTTCTTTTAAAAAAAACAGTATTTTTCACACAACATGTACATGATCGTATAGCTTGTTTTTCATAAAATTAATTTCAAAATTTACAGAGGAAAGCATTTTTTTTCTCTTTGTTATGGCTGTGCCTGTTTTTTCCTGTGCTTTCTTTGTTTTCTCTTTCTCTTTCTCTGTCTCTGTACCTCCATGTCCCTAGGTGGTGCTGTTCTAGATGCTGTCTCCAGCCCTTCCTGGAAGTGAATAAAAAAGGCGGGAAATCCACCATCCCGAGGACTTTTTGACTGGCTGTTTGAGAGAGAGAGAACTAGAGCTGTGTGTTTTAGTGTGTGTGCTGGTTTGGAGCTATATTTGTGTGCTTTTCTGTGTTAGTGATGGGCAGATGAAACCTCATTGGGTGTATGGCACATTTCCCAAACTGTATCGACACTGTGTTGAAACTGTGTTGCTGTATCACTTAATGGCGACATCTGCTGGACTAAGAAAGTCATTGCAAGCAACTGTGCGAGGAAATGCATCGGTCACGTGGTTTTCCTTAAAATGATATGCGGTCTGACACAGGGGTTCGCCTTGTTTGCTCGGTGCATGCGCCGAGGTTTCAGTGTCGTCAGACCCATCGCTACCAAACGATACAGGAAGTGTATCGGTCACGTGGTTTTCCTTAACTTGATACGCGCACCAACACGGGGTTTCGCCTTGACAGCTCGGCGCATGTGTCGAGGTTTCAGGGTCATTAGACCCATCACTATTCTGTGTGTTGCTAGTTTAGTGCTCTTTGTTGGCCTGTGTGTGAGGCCTAACTTTGTGTTCACTGTGTTTGTGCCGGAAGGGGGTAAGTGCCATTTGTGTTGTACATATATTTTCTCCTGTTTATGGTTAGTTAGGGAGTTAGGGTTAGTTTCTGTATTTTCTTTGCTTTTCATTTGGTTAGATTAGTTAGAATTGTGGGTAGAGTTAGAGTGGGTTTTGTTTATTATTTTGGCCTTGCTTACCCCTGGAGAGATGGCTTATTTGTTTGTAAATAATTGTAAATACACTGTTGATATTTGAAACGTTTTTGGAGCCTTGTCTGGTGTGTTTCTTTTTGTTAATTCTTCTTTTTACACTCCTCATTTCCCCACTATAACATTTCTGGCCTATATCCCTAGACCAGTCGTAACACTCTTAAAGCACAACAGTACTAGTTAAATTATTTAATAACATATTCAGAAATATTTATAGAGCATTTTTGGAGGGAAAATCTAGGGAGCCACATACCTGAAACAGATTTTAAATCAAATAAATCTTCATATCTTGCAATGTACTTCTGCAGGTGTAACGCATTGAGGTTGTAAAAAAAAAAAAAAAAAGGAACAGCTTAATTACTACTGAAAGCATGAGTTATACTGCATAACGCGGCTCACATGTGCGAAGCACATGTCTGGACAATAACTTTGTAAAGTTAGCATTTCTTATCAAAACTATAAAATGATTAAAGCACTAGATATTTTTATAAAGTTATAGAACAGTGTTTTTAAAGTTTTTAATTAGATATAGATTAAAAAATATATATTTTAGAGAGGAAGTGCAGAAGCTACACACCACCCATCTCAGAGCTCTCACTCGTCTGATGGAGGTACGGCAGCAGCAGAGGGACACAGCCTGCAGGGACGTCAAAGCAAGAAATGAAAGGCTCCAAAAAATGTGTTTAACCTTTTTACAAAAATATAAATTTTACAAAAGAAAAAAACTTTTTACACATTTTAAACCCATTTTTATAAAAGAGCAATTTTGGTGAAACTCATTAATTATATTATCTGTTAATTCCAACTCTGTTACATAAGCGCTAGTCCATGTATAGGCATGCAGACACAATCCCATACGAAGATGAAGATGCATCATCACCTAGGATCTGCCGCGATGCTGTCTCTGCATCAAGAGAACTGCAGGGGAAAGCTGAAATACCAAGTCAGCTCCTTTTAGTGTCTCCTCCACACAGTAGGCACGTCTTAAAACCGTACCCCCTGCCCGCTTGCCACCCCCACACAGTTACACCCCCTGCTACGGACCTCTTGCTGGGAAAATGCCAGAACTGGAAAATACATCAGATCAACAGGCGTTTAGGTGGCGTCACACCATGTGTCAGTCTCCTTCTGAGACGCTGACAATTTCCCAGGACGCCCGACACCATGCTGATATCTGAAACGAAGGTGAGAGGAAAGTATGGCGCCAGCTGTCACTTGCCAAAGCACCGGACCCCCATGACCAGTCCGAGGACTCGGACCACCATCTGGAGGAACGGAACCATATGTGCACTTCTTTCCCCTAGAAACTAGAAACCACTCGGACATTATCCATTTTTATTTTCATCACTCTGCACCCTGGTGAAAAAACAAATTAAATACCTAATTCTAATTAAAACATATTGAGAAATGTCTAAGTATGCTGTAAATATACTATAAATATAATAAAGATTTATGTACATACTTAAAATATTGTAAAAGTTTTCATCAAATGTCTGAAAGTAAACTTTTTAAAAAGTACAATATAGTGTATTTTAAAAGAATAGACTACTATGAAGTACACTTTTTTGTTAGTTTAACATATTTCAATATACTTCTAAAATACATATTTCCAAATATATATGTTTTGTTCATTTTTAGCAAAGTGTGTTAAAAACATCTGTTACACCCTGGTAAAAAAAAAAAAAAAAAAAAAAAAAAAAACACTTATTTGTACTCAAAATATTTTGAGAAATGTCTAAGTATGCTGCAAATATACTGAAACAGATTTATGTACTTAAAATTGATAAAAAGTACATTAATATTATGCCTTCATCAAATGTTTGCAAGTACACTTTTAGCATACTTTTTAAAAAGTACAATATAATGTATTAAAAAAGAATAAAAGAATAGACTAATATGAAGTGCACTTATTTTAGTTTAATGTAATTCAATATACTTCTAAAATACATATTTCCAAATATATAGTTTTGTTCATTTTTAGCAAAGTGTGTTAAAAACAACTGTTACACCCTGGGAAAAAAAATAAATAAATAAATTGTACTTAAAACATTAATATTATGCTTTCATCAAATGTTTGAAAGTAAACTTTGATCATACTTTTTAGAAAGTACAATATAGTGTATTTTAAAAGAATAAAAGAATAGACTACTATGAAGTACACTTTTAGTTTAATATAATTCAATATACTTCTGACATACATATTTCCAAATATATATTTGTACATTTTTAGCAAAGTGTGTTAAAAACACCTGTTACAGTAGTTCACTTATTTAAGTGCAATATATCATGTAACTTTTTAGAAAGTAAATTAAATTTCTACTACTAATTAAAAAAAAAAGTAAATTTGTAACTTTACGTAGACACTGTATATTTAAAAAAATATTTTTTAATATATTTAACATCAGTTCTTAGTACATCCGTAATATACCTGGTGTACAATAATAGTGATACAGTTGTAATACTTATTAAATGTATTATAATTTTACTGTAAGCATATTTAAAATATAGGGTTACATACATGAAGTAGTATGTTTAAATGTTACTTAAATATTTTTAAAATAGTTCCATTTTAGTACAGTAAAAACACTTAGCACAATTTAAGTCAGACTTTTGTATTACTTTTATACAATTACACTATAAAGTATAAGGTACAAAAAAATTAGTTCCATTTTAGCACTCTTTAAATATACTGATTAACAATGTGGTTAAATACACTTCAGTGCACTATAGCATAATAATGCTTAGTATACTTTAATCTAAACTTTTTTTTTTCACTAGGGCATGCACTGTGTACAGCAGATCTTCATTGCAAAAGACTGGATGTAAAGGATCTGAGGCTGATATGCTGGTGCTAGATACCTTCCTCAATGGCAAATTATGCATATTATAAGCATACAGACTTGGCATGACTCAAAAATATAATTTATATTTGCAGTGCAGCACTTCACTAGAGCACTATACTGGCTCTTTTTAAAATCCAGCATACAATAACTTCTCTAACTTTTTTATGGACCAGTTCTCTCTTCATTCAACCCTAGACTAATCTTCTGATATGCCAGCTAATGCTATATGTATAGCAATTCACTGGCACTTTCAAAGCTAAGCTCCATCTTCTGCCCATTTTTCTCTATTAGAGATTAGCGAGCATGGCTACTGGAGGCAAGGGCTCAAATCCCCAAAATGTTTTTTAATGGAACAGACACACTCGCAAAGGTCACAGCTCATAAAAATGCCGGCAGGACCGTCTCTGTCTCTTTCATCTGAAATGTCAGGAAAGCCTGCGATTCTGAACACCTTTCTCTCTCTTGTTGGCTCTACACTACCCTCGAGTAGAGGACACAAAAGCACTTGGATCACCTGAAGAATCATATTCAGTTTTACGATCAAAACAAATTAGAGGGCTGATGTAAAAAAAAGCTTGGACAGCACCACGATGTGATACATGGTGACCTTCCTGAACAGATTTCAGGAGGGAGCACAAAATATCTCAAAGCATGTTCGGCCAAGGCCTCGTTCGAGCTCGCTGCCTGTGGCCAGATACATGGACACAGACACAAGGACAAACGGCAATGTCTGGGTGAAAGCACTCTCCCCATATTACCGGCTGAAATAGGCTCAAGATAGTGCTGGGCGATATACTGGTTAACTCGGTATATCGCACGGGGTGAACTTGAACCGCTATGCGTTTCTCTCATACCGCCATACCGCTAGAGGCCGCTGTGGAGCGCCATGCAGAACAGCACCGTCAGAGAAAAACCTGCCGCGTGGAGCCCTGTGTTGCCAACTTAGCGACTATGTCGCTATATTTAGCGACTTTTCAGACCCTCTAGCGCAGGGGTGTCCAAACTTTTTTTGTTGGGGGCCAGAAGGAGAAATATATTTGAAGTCCGCTTTTAGACTCTTGGCCCCGTTTTTCTGCGCTAGAAATGCGCACTCTCTCCGCTTTTAGACTCTTTGCCCTGTTTTTCTGGGCTAGAAATGCGCACTCTTTCCACTTTTAGACTCTTTTTCCCCGTTGTTCTGCGCTAGAAATGCGCACTCTCTCCGCTTTTAAACTCTTTGCCCCGTTTTTATGCGCTAGAAATGCGCACCCTCTCCGCTTTTAGACTCTTTTGCCCCGTTTTTCTGCGCTAGAAATGCGCACTCTCTCCGCTTTTAAACTCTTTGCCCCGCTTTGCTGTGCTAGAAATGCGCACTCTCTCCGCTTTTAGACTCTTTGCCCTGTTTTTCTGCGCTAGAAATGCGCACTCTCTCCGCTTTTAGACTCTTTGCCCTGTTTTTCTGCGCTAGAAATGCGCACTCTCTCCGCTTTTAAACTCTTTGCCCCGCTTTGCTGTGCTAGAAATGCGCACTCTCTCCGCTTTTAGACTCTTTGCCCTGTTTTTCTGCACTAGAAATGTGCACCCTCTCCGCTTTTAGACTCTTTTGCCCCGTTTTTCTGCGCTAGAAATGCGCACTCTCTCCGCTTTTAAACTCTTTGCCCCGCTTTGCTGTGCTAGAAATGCGCACTCTCTCCGCTTTTAGACTCTTTGGCCCGTTTTTCTGCGCTAGAAATGCGCACTCTCTCCGCTTTTAAACTCTTTGCCCTGTTTTTCTGCGCTAGAAATGTGCACCCTCTCCGCTTTTAGACTCTTTTGCCCCGTTTTTCTGCGCTAGAAATGCGCACTCTCTCCGCTTTTAAACTCTTTGCCCCGCTTTGCTGTGCTAGAAATGCGCACTCTCTCCGCTTTCAGACTCTTTTGCCCTGTTTTTCTGCGCTAGAAATGCGCACTCTCTCCGCTTTTAGACTCTTTGCCCTGTTTTTCTGCGCTAGAAATGCGCACTCTCTCCGCTTTTAGACTCTTTGGCACGTTTCTGACACCTAGCGTTCAAACTTTGAATCCCACATTACAAAAACCTGCTTAACAGCGGGCCAAATTTCATTCTATTTCTAAAATACCTCGTGGGCCGCTCCAAAAAAGAAAACGGGCCGCAAATGCACCCCTGCTCTAGCGACTTTTTGTGGTGTTATTGGAGACTTTTGGTGACTCTGAGATGAGCACACATGCTCTTCAGTTACTGTCCTCAGGGAGCAGCGGGTGCTGTGGTGAGCCCTGCCCCACAAAAAAAAAAAAAACTCACAGTGCAGTCTCACACAGTCAGAGCACACCCACACCGCTCCACAAACACACTGTAAATAAACTATGCATGCCCAAAGCCACCGCTGACTGACCCCGCCCACGTATTTACAAAGCAGGAATATAAATAAATATAACTGTGTCTTCACCGTGACACGAAAAGAAATCACTAAATTTAACTCACACAGTCTCAGTCAGTCACTCACTCACCTCATTCACCACGAAGCCTGTCACTCACCTCCTCCACAGTGTCTGACTCTTTGGAAAAAGCTAAACATCTAGCTAGCTAGCTCATCATTGAACAATTTTCTATAATAGGAATAGGAATAAAGAAAACTTAAGAAAACTTAACTAAACTAAACTAAAAAAACGTAGAATAACAGTTCCGGCTAACTGCTGCTCTTATAATAACATTTAACAACATGGCAAAAAAATGTTTCATGTAATTTACGGAAAAATTAAGTTATTTTGGGAAGTGAAATGCCTATTTCAAAAGCAACAGAAATTGTTCATTTGTAACATTTCTAACATATTTAGGATGTTTTTACTCACTTTTTTCTCTCCCACAACATTAACCCTTTACAGCTTCAAAAACATGTATTATGCAAATTAAGCAATGACGTCATTTAGCGACTTCTAGCGACTTTTAGGACAGCCAATAGCTACTTCCTTACTGAGGAGTTGGCAACACTAGTGGAGCCAAACGCTGGTCTAGCTCCGTCCTCCGTTTCTACTGTTTTAATGTTTTATCCCAGTCAAATAGAGCAGTAACTACAGCCATTTTAAATATATTAATACTGTAGCTTGAAGGATTATTTGAATGTATTTGTTAACTGAAGAAAGAAGGGAATTGTAGCTGATTTAAATACTGTAATGCCTTTAATGGCTTCAGGAATAACATATAGCAAATTTATATTAAACTTGTATCTAACTTGTGCAATAAAGCTTTTGAGAAATATCTCTTTGAATACTTAAATATTGAATATTTTATGTCCATTTATAGTGTTTATGGAACTATTTATTAAAAATATTTTCAATATTTTGTGAAGAAAATTTGTGTTGTTGTTGGTGTATCTCTTTTTTTAAGGTCTATTGTTTAAATTCTTCAGCTGTTTTTCTGCTAATGAAGTCTGATTTCAAAATATATTGTTTTGTGGGACAAAGTAAACTCTATACTAAGCAAAGGCTTAATATAAAGCCTTAGTGTTTTATATTATATATGCACTGCTAACAGTACAGTAACTCACAAACCCATATTAACCCTACAGACGTATTTTCCGTCCAAAATTACCTTGTGTTCTCAGCTTAATTACTCAGAAATCCTCATGGCTCATGTGTCTGTCTGATGTAATAACTGTGTTATAAGACCTGAAAGAGGAGCTGACAAAAACGAAGAAAAAAAAAAACACACCAAAACAGCCTAGGGTTCAAAGGGTTAAAGCCCAGTCATGCAAAAAATAATAATACAAAAATAATAATACAAAAATACTGTGAAATCAGAATCTTGAAAAATAGCGTGATATGCATTTTTGGCCATACCGCCCAGCACTAGCTGAACAGTTTTAAACCTGGTGTTTTTGCCCTTCCAAACTTTTTAATTGCGCGACTCCACACATGTCGTATATAACGCCAACATGGCATTATAACAGTAAAAAAATAACATAGGCTAATTAGAATGCTGTTGTCCTCTCTAATAAACATTTAGCATATGTACTCCATCACTGAGACTAAATTCATAAAAATTCAAACACGCCTTCAAGTCTTAAAAAAAAAATAATAAACAAATAAACACCATCTGTGCTGATTGTTGCACTTCAAAGCCTCTACTGTTGAATGTACCCAATCAGGGAGATAAGCAGGTGTGCTGGAGGGGCTGGAAATGAGGGGATTGAGGCACAGTTTCCATCAGTTTTAAGCTTAAAGGAATCTCACAGTGAAATCTAATGAGTAAGAAAAGCCCCAGAAATAGGAAAATGTAACATGAAAGATATAAAAAAAACATGTGATCTACACACACATACACACACACACACACTCTATCTCTTTCTCTTTCAAAACCACACACATAAACACACCCACACACACACACACACACACACACACACACACACACACACACACACACACATACACTCGTTATATTTTACCAAATTGAAAACCTCTGGAATATAATCAACAGGAAACCATCAAACCAAACTAAACTGCTTGAATTTTTGCACCAGGAGTGTCATAAAGTTATCCAAAAGCAGTGTGTAAGACTGGTGGAGGAGAACACGCCTGCATGAAAACTTTGATTAAAAAACAGGGTTATTCCACCCAATATTAATTTCTGAACTCTTAAATCTTTATGAGTATAGATGTTTTATCTTTGCTTTATTTGAGGTCTGAAAGCTCTGCATCTTTTTTTTTTATTTTGAATTTGGGAGAAGATTTATAGTTTATAGAATAAAACAACAATGTTCATTTTACATATGTACATTTTACATATACCTATAAATAGCAAAATCAGATAAACTGATTCAGAAACTGAAGTGGTCTCTTAATTGTTTTTCCAGACCTGTATATAACTATTACATTAATTATATTATAATATTATGACTCATTATTTAATCCATTATCCATTTTTTCCCACCTACACTAAGCATACAAAAGCAATTCATAGTTGTTTTTAACTAAATTATAATTAGAGAGTTTATTATCCTCCTTTCACTCGTCTTCTTCAGTGCCCAGGACCCCAGAGGACCACCAGAGAACATCTGTTTTTTGGTGATGGGTCATTATTCTCATCCATGAGGTGTAAGTGTGTGTTGTGCTGGTAGTAGTGGGTCAGACAACTCAGAGTCACTGCTGGATCAAGAATAAAGCTGCAATGATTAGTCGATATAATCAAAAATGTTGATTATTTAAATTTATTGACTAGGGATTTAATTGTCGACTAATTGCTAATTTGTAACAGTACCTCACGCAGGTTACACTCAACTTAGTCTGTCTCCAAAAGTGACTGAACACAACAGATTACATTTTTACTCATTAAATTTCAGTACTTTCTACATTTTAAGGAAAAATAATCACTGAATAATCTACTAATCGAAGAAAAAAATAATAATCAGATTAGTCGACTACCAAAATATCAAAAAATCATTAGTTGCAGCCCTAATCGAGAGTAGTCCACCAACCAGAAATATCCAGCCAGCAGTGTCCTGTGGGTATCGTTCTGTGCCAAGCATCCTGTGCCCACTGATAAAGGACTAGAGGTGGGGTCTGCAATTAATTTTGATTGTGGGCCAAAAATATTCTAAAAAAGATTCTGTTTTGGAAAATGAAGAGTGATGGGATGGAATGATACAGACTTGGTGCTCTTCAGCCCAGAGGGTTGTTGAACCCAATTGCAGACCAGTTGATCTCAGAGCAGGTAAACCCGAGAAAAAAAGAAAAAAAATAATTAAATAAATAAACACACTGCTGCTTACATGGGATCGAACCCGTACATTAGCGCTACCCTGGCTAGTGAATTGGGAAACAGCGAAAAAAAAAAAAAAACGCCCTTAAAAGGAGATAGGGAGCCCAAGAACGAGCAGAAAAATGATAACGGCAGAAACTAAAAAGTCACAGTGATACAGGGGAGGAATGTAAACAAAAGCTCGCCAAAGAAACATTTTATTTATTTATTTATTTTTTTCATTATCATTCATTATAGTTCAAACAACCTCATAGGCATGATGTTTTATGCTTGTGGGCCACATCTGGCCTGCGGGACGCCTATTGCCGACCCCTGGATTAGAGTATGATCAACACAAACTGTGCAGCAACAGATTCAGAGCTTCTACATAGGAGCTCCACAGTGTTTAAAAACTCAAACAGCACTGCTGCTGTGTCGGATTAACTCACTATACCAGCACAACACACACTGCAGGGAAGCAGATTGACTATCCGCCATGCAGGAAAGCAGATGGACTACAGCCTGTAATTATAGAACTACAAAGTGCTCCTATATGTTCAGTGCAGCCGATCAAATATACAGTGTGTGTATACACTGACCAGATATCACAGTGACGAGCACAGTGCCTTGCTAAAATAACAACATAACACGACTCTCCGCAGCTTGAGCCATACCCGAGAAAGCGCAAGGCATTTTAGAAACTGCTGGAAGGACAAAAGAAGAAACAGAAGCAGGTGCTAAAAGCCCACTCACAGCGTTTCCTCATATCATATAGAGTTCTCGCTTCCTTCTAGATTGTGATGGACTAAAAGCTTACTATAAAGCTCTTACAGCATCCCACCCATTCCCCCTGCATTCAGAAAAGAAAAAGAGCAACAAACACAGAGTTATCGGACCAGGCAGTGAGTGAAAAAAACACAAATATAAAAGAGGAAAAAATATATGAGTTAGAAAGAAATTTCTTATTATTGGTTTTCCAGGCTACAGATTTTTCACAAAATGCCAAAATGTCAAAATGATCATGTACGCTTTTAGGCATCATAAATATATATCAGAAATAAGTCAATTATGCAAGTGTAGCTAATTTATAATTGCAGCTCATTTAAAACGAAGTATCCTTAAGAGAGCTGCGTAAATCAATAGTTACACTTGCACATCTTAATAAAACTGTCAATCAGATTAGCATGTGCAAAACAAGCTACATTTCTATAGACAAATTGCAAGATGAACTCTTTTCTCAGATTTTTTTTTTTTTTACCAGGAGCCTTAATTATGACTTGGCTTGGAAACACCCACACATGTTTAACCCTCCTGTTATGTTCATTTCTCAACAGCAATAGTGTTCTTGGGTCATTTTGAATGGGTGCATGTTTAATTATCCAAAAGATGTCTGAAACCCCCAAAAAATCCTAACAAACAGTGTAAATATTTAATTACTCCAAAAACTCCATTGCTAATTATTCTATCAATATTTAGTGCAATGGTGTTTCTTACTTCTAACAGGTAAATATAACTATAAATATAATATATATATATACATGTTCTTTTTTATGTTTCACTACTTTATTACTTTTAAAAGACCAACTCATAAAAAACAATATTTTAACATAACATTGAAACATAACATTGCAATTTTGTTTTAGTTTTTGCAAATATTTGAAACCATTTTCATATTATATGTTGATTACACTAATTAATGCAAGCAGAAAAAGTTTTATACTGAAAAACTACTTTTAACTTTTTTTTCCTTGATCTTCAAACTTTTAAAATGGGTCAATTTGACCCTGAACATAACAGGAGGGTAAGTTGTGAGGTATGATCTTGTGAGTGATGATAAACACAGAACATTGATGGTGGCTTTTATGCATAAATATTGTATTTTTTGCATTATCAGGCACATCGGATTATAAGGCGCACTATCAATGAACGTCTATTTTCTGGTCTATTTTCATACATAAGGTGCACCGGATTATAAGGCGCATTATGCAACACTAGTAAGGAACAGGTGTGTCACCATGTTTCCCTTCTAATTCAGCAGGTCTCGCCTCTGGGTGGTGGTGAGGAAGGTTAACTAAGTGAAGTAAAGCTAAGTAAAAGAACGAAAGAGAGTCTAATGCTAATGCTGCTCCAGTAGTGCTAGCTGAGTTTAGCAGCAGGCTACAGGCCGATAATTCATCGCTTCTAAACAGGGAAAAGCTAATGCTTATTATGGTTAGTGACTAATGCTAATGCTGCTCCAGCAGTGGTAGTTGTATATATCCAATAATGAACATACAAGATTTATGCATGAGAGCAAAAATATGTGAAGGTTTCCTTAGCTTGTTATAACAATGTTAACGATTCTCTTTAATGCACAATTTGAAGCTGCCTACCCGGGACTCTTGGTGGTCTAAGGACAAAGGTGCTACCTCTATGATCAGGAGATTGTTGGTTTGAATCCTGGTCATGCAGCTTGCCACCTGCTGCCGGAGCCCTGAGAGAGCACAATTGGCCTTGCTCTGTCTGGGTGGGTAGATGGCGCTCTTTCATTCCCTCATCACTCCTAAGGGTGATGTCGATCAGCAGAAGGCGTCTGTGAGATGATGTATTGGAACCGAGTCACTGCGCTTTCCTCTAAATATCCTCTGGTTTCTCTGCGATGCTGCATGTTGCTTCACATGTGTCGGAGGAGGCGTGTGCTAGTCTCCACCCTCCTTGTGTTGTTGAGGCATTACTAGTGATGGAGAGTACAGTACACAGCTGGCTAGTCACTAAAAGAAAGTGGGAAAATTGGCCAGATAAATTGAGAGAAACACAGGAGGAAATTAGCAATGGCCAAAGTCTTTGGCCTAAGTCTCTTAAAGCTATATCCACCTACATCTGTAATATGATTAAACTGTAATTCACTCTGAATAAAAGTGTCCGTCACACGCCATGAATGCAAATAAAAAGCCTCCCCTCGCGGATAAGTAGCCCGTGGAGGAACGAAAACCATACTAACAATTTGCAGTGCTGGCTCCACACTGTGGCTGACCATTTCCCCACAATTCAACGGTTTGCTAGTTTTGCACTGCTGCTACACAAACTCTGCTCTCTCACGCAGAGATGCCCATGCTGGAGGAACTAAAATGAGGGAAATATAATGAGACAGGTCTCCACGGCTCACATTAGACCTCTCCCACTCACAGGCAGAAGCCTGTAAAGAACGGCATTAACTATAAAAGTGTCCTTGCTGCTGAACGTACGCGTGGCGAGGCCGTCTCAACAGGTGTTTACTTAGAGCGCATAAAGCATCCGCCCACATGCTAACGGCTGTCAATGAACATCCATCCACCTGTGAGAAGCCGACGTCTGAGCCAAGAGCCGGGAAGCGCGGTGTGTTTGCATTTCTGTTTGGCAGGAAACAGAGCTTGTGGCAGGAGAATCAATATGAATGCACCCCCCCTGGTATTTTCAATCCTATAATCATATTAACATTAGCTTCAAATCTGATGACGCATACAACACGGAGTTTCTAAAACAGACCACAGCAGGTTGGGGTGTTTTGATTGTAGCTATATTTGCGTGCTTAGGGCGCTTTATCAATTTCTACGAACTGCTTCTGTTGTATACTGTTGATCCCTGCTGAAAAATACAGCTCAAGACCAGCTTTCACTGCTGCTGCTGGTGTTGGATGGTGGTCTAAGCTGGTCTAGTATGGACATGGTGGTTGAAATGCTGCTCATCCAGGTGAAAATATATCTTATGTGGGTGAATTAGCTGCTTTACCAGTGTATACTGCATTTTTGCAGGTTATTCTGCACAGCCTGTATCCCAGCTAACAACTTTTGGTTAGTAGAACATTTTCTGAATGTTATAGTTAACATTCTTAGAATATTTAATTATGTCAAGTATGGTTCTGTCAGTCTGCCTGCTCTGAACTCTAAACTTAACAACAAAAACTTGCACTCACACTGGACTTCCCAGACTCTGCTGATCACATGACGCTACTGGGTTCTCGCTCTTCAAGCCTCTGATTGCTAACACCTGTCTCTCTTTGTATAAATACCACTCTGTTTCTGTTGTTCCTTCATCGGTTATTAAATCTAGTTTTCTAGCTCTTCTACTAAGAGTTTTTTTGTTTGTTTGTTTCCTATTGTTACTGACCCATTTTAGTGTTTTTGACTACTCTTTTGACATTGCCCCTTCTATAGTTTGTTTACCTTTGCCAAACATTACTTTTGTTTTTATATTACTCTTTTGCCTAGCCCTTTATCAGTTGGATTTCCCTCTGTATGACCCTGTTTCCTGCTCACTCTGGTATATTATGTTATAATTTCTACCCTTTTGATACTGACCCTGCCTGTCTCTGACTATCCATGTTAGTCTAAGCCCTTTGTTAATAAATTGGTACCGGTTTTCTTGCTTGGTCAGGTTAATCATAGACCATTGTTGGCCATCAAAAATATTGTATGTTGGTCAAGACTTCAGCTGGTCAAACAGCAACTGGTTAAGTAAACCTCTGAATACATTTGTCCATATAGCACAATATGTAACACTGGTCAGCTTCTACAAACATTGGGCAGCACCACCACCACATACCGCATCAGGATAAAATGCTAACAACATCATGCCAGATGGAGAAATGCTAATGCTAATATCAGCTTAATGCCACAAATTTACCAAAACGAGTAGTATGTACAGGGGTTGGGAGGTTTCATGGCTAAATTGGAGCAGCCTGATGGCCAATCTTCATTAATTGCACATTGCACCAGTAAGAGCAGAGTGTGGAGGTTCAATTAGCAGGGTAAGAGCACAGTTCTGCTCAAAATATTGCAATGCACACAACATTATGGGTGACATACCAGAGTTCAAAAGAGGACAAATTGTTGGTGCACGTCTTGCTGGCGCATCTGTGACCAAGACAGCAAGTCTTTGTATCAAGATGTATCAAGAGCCACGGTATCCAGGGTAATGTCAGCATACCACCAAGAAGGATGAACCACATACAACAGGATTAACTGTGGACGCTGTAAGAGGAAGCTGTCTGAAAGGGATGTTCGGGTGCTAACCCGGATTGTATCCAAAACACATAAAACCATGGCTGCCCAAATCACGACAGAATTCAATGTGCACCTCAACTCTCCTGTTGGAACAATAAGTTATTGTGGTCTAAAAGCAGGTGTTTTAGTTTCATTGTCCAAGCCCTGTATTTAGTATGTTTGTAGTATCATCAGCCAATAATTCTCTCTTAGAGATATGTTTTGTGTTCATGGACAGGAAAGAAAGGCGATTCTAAAGTGAAAAAAATAATAATAATAATTACAGTGTATTTTTCTTTTTGTCTCTTAATAGTTTCTTGTTATTGATTCTATTTTTATGTGTTAATGAGGACCAAACTAATCCACTACTGCCAATAACCACAACTCCTCAACCTTTGTGATTTTTGCTCAGAGTCATTTTAAACCATCTCAACAAAACAGCAGCTCACAGGCCAGTAAAAGGGTATAAACTAAAGGCCTGTGATGTTTTATACCGCCTCTTTGTTGTTGATTCTAGCAGAGCCCGGCAGTGAAGGAAAGACACTCAGCCGTCTGAATGCTGAAGTCTGTTTGACCTTTGCGATATCATTATTTCTGCCCGAGCTACCCACCAGGCATTCGGAATCACACAAGCGCAATACACACATGCAAAAGGGGGGACAAATCAATAGCTGGGCTCCTATTTGCATGGCTTTGATGTCCCTCTCGAACCCTCTGGAGGAAGGAAATGAATCCTTTTGCTGTTATAATAGCAATAAATGTACTAATGGTCACATAGAAAAACACACATACCTCTCTACTAGCTTGATCCTATAGGAGGAGTGGGTGGATGTTGGGGAGGCTGATTTTAGCAGCTCTTTGAATCTCTGCACTGGCTTTCGTACAGGTGTTATTAACTTATTTAGACATTTGATCTCATAATTATATGTAATTAAACTGTATTTACTGCGTTAGTCTGAAAAGGAAAAAATATATATATATTTTTTTTTATTGTTTGTTTTTTTTTTACCCACAAAACTACAAGAAGACAATTCAAACTCAAATTATATTGTAAAAAAAAATAATAATAATATTTATTTATTATTTTATTTTAATTTTTAATTTTATTTATTTATTTATTTTTTTTTTACATTTTTTCAAATTGTCCCACCTATTTGGCTGCTACTCACCTGTATATCCCCTGTCACTAGTGATGCCACAACCCAAAGAGGGTAAACAATAGCACATGCCTCCTTTAACACATGTGAAGTCAGCCACCATCTCTTTCTGTACTGCTGCTGATGCAGCATAGCCAAGTAGCATCACAGCGTGTTTGGAGGACTCGGTTCCGATACATCAGCTCACAGACGCAGCCTTGTGCTGATCGACATCACCCTAGGAGTGATTATTTTGAGAGGAGAGAGAGCACCATCTTCTGAACCCACCCAGAGAGAGCAAAGCTCTCTTGTGCTCTCTCAGGGCTCCAGCAGCTGATGGCAAGCTGCATAGCTGGGATTCAAACCAGTGATCTGTTATCACTGATTATAGTGGCAGCGCTTTACACTGCTGGACTACTCGGTTACAGCGTTTTTTATTAATTTCAAAAAAGCATGCTAAAATAATGCACTGTTCTGGAGATCTGTGCAGGTGAAGTAGCCATAACAAGCTGGTTTCTTGCTCTGGAAAAAACGTATACTTTATTAAGATTTTGAGATTGTATTTGAGTGGATACTTTCTAACCCCTTATTTAGGAGTACTAATCTTGATATTTTACATAAACATAAAAATAAATACCTATGAGTATGAGAATTATATAAAACTGATTTGTGCCATTTTTTAATTTTTTTTATTTACTGTCTACAATTGGGATTTCTAAGGGTTTAGTGACCTGTTATATTAATAAATGAATTATTCTACAGAAACGTACTGTATATGGCACACCAGAAGAATGTAGGGTGTTAAGTCACCACTGCCGTCTATAAGAATTAGTATCTTTTATGAAGGCCCATTTATATCGGTGCTTAAAACCAATCTCTTAATGCACTGGAAGAATTTGTCTTGAAGTTACAACTGTTGGCAAATTTTCCTGTCCAACCCCCTTAAGCTAGAGCATGGAATAGCAAATATATCTTAGGGAAATACCTTTAATTTCACCAGTTAAGGTGCATTAAGAACTTTCACACCTGCAAGAACACCCTGAAGGGAAGAAATGAGGTGATGTTGGATTTTACCTTGCGGTGAAATGCATGATCCAGAACACTGAGATAGTACTTTAAGAAAAGTGTCTTAACACTCTTTTAAAAAATGAGCCGTGAGCGATAAGTTTCTTCAGGGTGGTGCTGAAGAGGAACTAGAGGTCATAGAGCATTATTTTTGGAAAATAGATGTATAGAAGTGTAAAAAACCTTTAGAAAAAAATGTGAATAACACCATTACAAGCTTTAAAACAAATATAATCTCAAAAAAAAAAAAACATACATACAGTTCCAGACCACTTAAAAATGAAATTAAAGAGTTTCTTTGATTTTACCAAATTAAAAACCTCTGGAATATAATCAAGAGGAAGATGGATGATCACAAGCCACCAAACCAAACTGAACTGCTTGAATTTTTGTGCCAGGAGTGGCATAAAGTTATCCAAAAGCAGTGTGAAAGACTGGTGGAGGAGAACATGCCGAAGTATACAAAAACTGCAAAAACTGTGATTAAAATACAGGTTTATTCCACCAAATATTAATTTCTGAACTTTATGAATATGATCTTGTTTTCTTTGCATTATTTGAGGTCTGAAAGCTCTGCATCTTTTTTGTTATTTCATCCATTTCTTATTTTCTGCAAATAAATGCTAAGGGGTCTCTTGACTTTTTTCAAAGCTGTATCGTATATGACTAAAAGTGTACCCCAAATTGTCATATTCATACAAATCTGTTGTTTACTAGTGGCACTGTTGTGCCAAACACATAGAACCTGTCTGCCATGTACTGGAAGAAGAATTGAGAAAATTAAATTATAGTTACTTTTCATCAAGAAATTAAAAAGCATACAAGCTTTGTGCCACATCTGCAAGAGCTGATATCATCTTGAAGCCAAGCTATTTATATTTATGACAGGCTGCGAAGATGCGAAGAGTCTTCATAAGACAGTCATACCTTGACTGCAGCACAGGTTTGGAATACAGCAAAGTCATTACAGAGCTATTATGATTTCCTACATTTCTACATCCTACATGGAGCATTACTGGATGAAATTTCATTTAGAAATTGTAAGAATTTCAAATTCTACTTTGGTTAAAATGGCAGTCTGTATGATTTAGTTTCTAAACTGAAAGCAGAAGCATTTCTAAGTGGAGAAGAGACAAAATATTTTGTTTAACAATACCAGTGTGCTGGAACGACCATCCCTGATAAGCCTAATACAGTATATTCATTCTAAAAACTGGGGTGTCGGGTCACTTTTTCGCGGAAGTTCTTCTGCTGGCCACATCACACCTCTTTACAAACTCAAACAAACATACAGCCTCTAAAAGAGGATCCAGCTCAGTTTTACTGAACGCGAGCAGCTGGTGGAGCATTGGAGACTTCAGAAGAGGAAACTCAGAGCTCAGTAGCTCATTCACTCATAGTAAAAACAAAGAAATGAAGGAGTGAAGTTTCTGACTGAGCACTCTCTCTCTCTCTCTGACTGAACATAACCTGGAATCGGATTATTCCTCTCTGAAAGGAGACCACATCACACCCGCCCAGTTTAAAATTATTCTTCCGCATGCTCGGTGCAATTACCCATTCTCACCAGAGAGGGCTCTAAATCCCAAAAACTTACAGACATCAGCTTTAAGTGTAAGTCTGTTATTTCATGCCAGTTAGATAGAGTTACAGTAGATAAGTTGCATGTGAACCATTAAACTAACTGTAATTTTAAAGAGAAAATATTCAAGGTTCTCCTCTCAATATCTCAATCCAATCAAAGCTTTAACATCTCTTTATTTTATTACATTTATTTATCAAATTAGGGTCTGCTCTGGCCTTCTATATAAAAGCAGAAGCTACCTGAACTCCAGTTTTCAGACTTCCCTCCCTTTCATGATTAAACATTTTGCTCCAGCACTATAGTCAGAAGCAGATGGCTGATGGTCTGTAATTGCAAATACATTTCACACTGGTGTTTTGGAAATTGGCCATTACTCTACATTACCTTTTTTTTTTACTGATCCACATTGTTTGAACATTATTATCAGGGTAGTGAGTTTGACAGTTCAGATAGAATTTCCATACAAATCTAAGTGTTTAAAGCCAAGAAGAAGAACAATTTCATAAAATAGAATCTGCCCAGATACATACTGATGGAGTAATTAAATATCACCAAATCTTCTTCACAGTCAGGAGTCATATTGTAAATTATACATGCTGCGTGACATATTCCATTATTTCTGTAGAACAAATGTTACTTAGCCATAACTCTGAACAACTCTGGATTAAAATGAACCCTTTCCTTAAAGAAGAAGCACATTGTCTGCTCTTTTACAAAAAAATTAACAGTGAGAACATTATTATCTAAATTTGATAATAAATAGCTCCAGTTTTTGATGTGCTGATCCCATGTTTAGCAGATCTTGTGGAATGTACTGAATATACTTACATACTACATACTTTACAGCATTTATTTCCAAAAAAATGACGGTTCTGTAACCTTTTAGTACATGTATAAGTACTTTAACTAAAAATAAAAGCTATTTTACTAGATGCATGAGTAATATCAGAGTTACACTGCAATAAAAATAACAAAACTAATCATTTGGCCGAAGGCTGAATACTGGTTTTCAATACGTATTCCACTTTTTTACCACTTTCCAAACAAAACATTATTACAAAATGATTTACTGTAATTTCCGGGCTATAAGCCACTACTTTTTCACATGCTTTGAAAACTATGGCTTATATAACGGTGTTAATATATATATATATATATATATATATATATATATATATATATATATATATATATATATTGGTTTACAGGCTAGCAAGCTTCATGCAGCCAAAACACTCTAGTTTAATCAAAGTGCCTTAATCACCCAAACTGTTTTTTTTTTATAAAATAAGTGTGTACATTAATCCAGGGCTCATCAGGATAACAAAGAGTTTGCAGCTACTCGACAGCAGCATGAATCGTGCATTTCTAAGCTTCCAAGTCAAAGATTTGGATAAAAAACGGCGATAAATAATTTACCAAAACTGGCCTTATTTAAAGAGTAACTTTTGCTCAAGTCTGGCAGTGGATCCTGACAGTGTGGAGCAGTGTCAAAAATCCGTATCGCGTAATCTCCCAACATGGAGGCATCTCACGACGGGGGAGCTGAAGCCAAAGTACACTATAGGCTGTTTGCGGTATGTAACGTCATTTGCGTATGTAGCCTATTTAATCAAACGTTTCTGTAACATCTTCTTGTGTATATATATCACGTTATATAACGTGGACAACTGCAGCTTATAGTCAGGTGCAGCCTGTACAAATTCTTTTTTCCTTTTTAAAATTAGTGGGCACAGCTTACATTCAGGTGTGCTCAAAAGCCCAGAAATTACGGTACTATTTTCATCATACATTTACATTGCTAGACAAGAGAGTAACACAGGCAATGGGATAAATGTGTTGTAGGTGGAAAACCAACAATACTCAGCAATGTGTATGTGGAGTGAGGGTATATATGGTAGTGAACAGGTGTAATCAATATTGGGGTAATTGACTTCCTGGAGGTGACGTGTGCTGTGACATGTGATCGTGTGAGGAAGTGCTGTCAGTGTGTGGTGCATTCAGGCTTGATATCGCAGGTAGAGCTGTTTATATATAGCTGAGTGGGAGGAGTAAAGGGTGTGAAACAATCTCCCAAAATTAAGTTTTCATATTCATAACTCTAATTAAACAGTGTAATATCAATCGTGAATTTACCACAGCAGTGCTACTTTAGTCACATTTTGCGTTACAATCTTAGCTTGCCCTGTACACATCGTATCTTCCAGCCACAAACCAGACAGTTTGTGGACCATATTTAGTATAGAAATTTAACAAAAAACGTGAACAAATACTGAGCATTTTTTTTGGATGGACAGATGAACATTGATTGATAAAATGTGTTAGAAATGGAATAAAAGCAAGCAGATAAAAGAAACCTGTTTACATCCAAAGGAAACCATCTAATCTGGTAAATAGCAGGGGTTTCTACAGCAGCTTGTTCATTCACTCATCTCTTTATTGATGTGACGGCTGACAGCGGAAACAGGGTGAACTCTAAAACGAACACAAGCACCTTATCTTCCAAACTCACTTAGATCAAAACACATCACAGCTCAGAAGAGCTTGAAATGCAAGCTGAAAATAACCCAGTACATCAAAATACAAAAACACTCAAAAAGGAATGTTCTACAAGGAATGTAAACAGGTGTAAATACTAGAGAGCTATCAACTTCTTCAAGCATCATTTTTGTTTCTTCTCCAAATTCCTAAAAACCTCTGTCATGGCTGGACAGGACTCAGACATGTGCAGATACAATTAAAATTTTAATAAGGAAAGTAGCAATACAGGGGATAGTCAAAACGTTCAGGGTCGACACCAGTATACAGCAGCAACAGAGAGTAAACATACTATATGCAAGGTTTAGTCCAGAGGTCATACATGAGCAGTATATATAGGTTATAGGGTAGGCAAAAGTTAAAAGTCAAATAAATAAAATGAGATCATACACAAGAGGATAACACAGGCAATGGGATAAACGTGCTGTACGTGGAAATGAGGGTATATATATGGTAGTGAACAGGTATAATCAATATTCCGGTGATTGTCTTCCTGGAGGTGCCATGTGCAGTGACATTTGAACATATGTGATATGAGTAAGTGGTGTTAGTGTGTAGTGCATTCTGGGTATCTGTCACCTGGGCCAGGACAAGGTGAGACAAGTTCCGATTTTAAAAAAAAAAACAAAAAACACAGGTTTATTGTTAACACCGATCCCAAAGGTGAACTAGTGAACAACAGGGCAGCAATAAAAAGCAACATACCAGAACGTAGTGAGCCAGAAGCAGGGTCGGTACAAGGGTAAAACAATCAGGAATAAAGGGATAAGGCAAAAGATTAGTCAAAGAGGAAAGCAAGGTCGGTAACTAAAGATCAACAGCAGAACTATAAAGCTAGACAAGAGAGAAAACATAGAGCAGAAAAGGGTCGGAAACGCGTTATAACAGAGCTAGTAAACTAGATAATACTCGGAAAAGAACCAGGAGAACAAAGGGCTATTTATACAAACACAAAAAGGTGTGGGAAATGAGCAATCAGAAGGAGGGAGAGGCAGAACGCTGCAGAGTCACGTGTTCAGCCGAGTCAATGTAGTTCATGGGCTGAGAATGCTGGGAAATGGAGTCTTTAGGAGAACAATTGTCCTGAGTGGGCAGACTGACAGTATGGTAGTCCTCAGGCTTGAGATAATTGCAGGTAGAGCTGAGTATTTCAGTATCACTAAATCCAGGCTAATTTTGAATGTACTGTATTGCATATTTTTATATCTGATTTTGGTAACACTTCCTATGAACCCTAAGTTCATAATGCCTTATGAATGCATTTATAATGCATGATATGACATTCATAATACCTTATAATGATTGTAATAAACCTGAATGTATAAATGTTCATAAGTACTTACAGCTACATTCCTTCAACACATTATAAACTACAAGTATAAGGGTTTATAAAGAAGCGGCGTATAATGCCTTATAATATCTGTTCATAAGAACATTGTACAATGTAGTGTTGTAATGCACTATAACACAAATTTGGTATATTTGGGTATAATGCATTAGTGTTTTCATATGCTTTTTAAACATGAAGTCAATTTTATTATTCCTCACTGTAATGTCTTATAGAGCTTTATGAGTGCTCGTTATTGGCTTTAAGTGAAGTGTGTTTTAAACGTGCTTTTAAACAAGTAAATGTTATTATGCCTCACTGTAGGCATTTGAAAACACTCTTCACTTAAAGCCAGTAAAAAGCACTAATAATGCTCTATAAGACATTACAGTAAGGCATAATTAAATTTACCTCAACTTTAAAAAAATATATATTAATTCAATTCACTTCAAGTCAGTAATGACTGTATATAAGGCTTTATAATGTGTTACGCACTTTTATAAAAGCTTAATTTGAAAAATCATAGCTGCATATTAAAATTCATTATACCAAAATATACCAAATCTGTGTTATAGCACATTATAACACTACATTGTACAATGTTTGTATGAACAGATATTATAAGGCATTATACTCCATTTCTTTATAAACCCTTATACTTGTAGTTTATAATGTGTAATGCATGTCGCTGTAAGTACTTATGAGCAATTATACAGGCTTATTACAGTCATTATAAGGTATTATGCATGTCATATAATGCATTCTGAATGCATTTATAATGCATTATGAATACAGGGTTCACAGGAAGTGTTACCCTGATGTTTTTATACTCATATATTGTATTGTATACTAGTGGTGTGTCAAATTTTGTTTCTCTCTAATAATCACATCTAGTTCATATTCAGCCCTGTATTTTCACATTCCCACTAAGTGCTGTGGCTCGTTATTTATTTTGCTAACTGTGCCCTTTTTTCACATTTGAACAGGTTTGGTATTCATTAACATGCAGTCAAAATATTGACTTTACTTGTGTTTCTGAAGCTCTAAATATCAGCTGGGTCTGTCACCTTGTACTGCATCAGCCCGTGCCCTTTAGATGCGGATCTAAGTTCCGTAAATACGAGTTTGGATGTGCGTCTGTTCTCTGTTTTCTCTTTGTTGCTGGTAGCTTGTTTTACTTCTGCTTTTGTCATCAGTGTGCTCTGAATATGCTTATTTATAATCAGTATTACAGTGCTGACATTGTTTCCTGCTACTGTTTTTCAAGTACAGCAATCTGTAGTGTGGTTTTGTCAGCAATATTCATATAACAGTTTATATTTATAGAAATACTACAGGGGTTGAACAATGAAACTGAAACACCTGCTTTTAGACCACAATAATTGATTGTCCCAACGGACAGTTCTGGTAGAAACAGGAGAGTTGAGGTGCACATTCCGGGTTAGCACCCGAACATCCCTTTCAGACAGCTTCCTCTTACAGCGTCCACAGTTAATCCTGTTGGATGTGGTTCATCCTTCTTGGTGGTGACATGCTGACATTACCCTGGATACCGTGGCTCTTGATACATCACAAAGACTTGCTGTCTTGGTCACAGATGCACCAGCAAGACGTGCACCAACAATTTGTCCTCTTTTGAACTCTGGTATGTCACCCATAATGTTGTGTGCATTGCAATATTTTGAGCAAAACTGTGCTCTTACCCTGCTAATTGAACCTTCACACTCTTTAAGCTCTTACTGGTGCAATGTGCAGTTAATGAAGATTGGTCACCAGGCAGCTCCAATTTAGCCATGAAACCTCCAATAATAAAATGACAGGTGTTTCAGTTTCATTGTCCAACCCCTGTATATACCATTATTATTGCATTACATTTTTCCATTATGTTCAATTTAAAAAATACATTAATTTTGCACTAAATTGTGCAGAGCACAGGTTTCTTCGCTTATTTTTATTTCAAACATTTATAAAATGTGTTTCTTCATAGCTTTCCCTCTGCATTAAAGCACAGCGCCGGAGTAATCAGGGGGCGTGAACTCGTCATTTGTTTGACTCACATCATCTCAGATCGTTCGTTTTCAAAAACCTCAACCTCTCACTGCTCTGACAGCTTCACTCAATGCCCATAGCAACTGTCTAACTCACACCTCCATAGCAACGGTCTCAAATATGTTCACTTAACTCCTGTAATGTCTACCTGATGCACACTTTCACAGAGAGAACCTCTCTCTCTCTCTCTCTCTCTCTCTCTCTCTCACAGCATCAGACGCTGGTCCCTCAAATCAAGCACAGCTGATATAATCATACTGTACGCTCTCCTATAGAGTTAATCCGCTGTTAAACCGCACGCACCACCATCGCTTCAGTTCTGAAGTCCTCCTATAGTTCAGGCTCCTCTGTCCATAAATAAATTCATCTCTTCTGTTATGATTAGGCTCAGGTCTTGTCATTTTCCATTTGGCTAAACAGTCCTTTTGGCTAAACAGTTATGTGAGCAGGAAGTTAATGTTATTTTTCTAACTCACTGTGTCATTTACCCTTCAGCTTTAATGTCTGTCAACTAAAGGCGGAGTGAGAAACTGGATTTTTTATTTTTTTTCCTTTCGTCGTCCTGTATCTCGGCTGTCTTGCTTTATTTTTGTTACACGCTACATCATCCCGCATATGCTCACCCAGACATCCTCCTCACAGCTCAAAAGCTAGACAATAATAGTCCATAATACATTCTAGACACTACTAGAACTAGTGCTGAATGATATATACAAGGGTTGGACAGTGAAACCTGAAAGAGAACAAATTGTTGGTGCATGTCTTTTGTGATGCACTAAGAGCCACGGTATCCAGGGTAATGTCAGCATACCACCAAGAAGAACGAACCACATCCAGCAGGATTAACTGTGGACGCTGTAAGAGGAAGCTGTATAAAAGGGATGTTCGGGTGCTAACCCGGATTGTATCCCAAAAACATAAAACCACGGCTGCCCAAATCACGACAGAATTCAATGTGCACCTCAACTCTCCTGTTTCCACCAGAACTGTCCGTCAGGACAATAAATTATTGTGGTCTAAAACCAGGTGTTTCAGTTTCATTGTCCAACCCCTGTAGCTATGACAGCATGAACTGATATGGCTTATATGAAACAGACAAGCTGCTTTTTTATTTTCGCATTTCTGATCTTAGCAATGACAAAAGTTTTGGAAATTATAGCAATTATATATAATTCTGATAAAATAACATCAAATAACTAGGACTAATTCATACTTTTCCAACTGCTGTTGATGCAGCATTGCCTCACAGACGCAGCCTTGTGCTGATCGACATCACCCTAGGAGTGATGAGGGGAAAGAGCACCATCTACTGTACACCAACCAGAGAGAGCACGGCCAATTGTGCTCTCTCAGAGTTCCAGCAGCTGATGGCAAGCTGCATGACCGGGATTCGAACTACAATCTCCCGATCACAGCAGTGCTAACTGGCCAGTATTACATCAACACTGTTAGATTTATATCAAGGTGTTAATTTAACGCTAACATCATTGATTTAACACTGGTCAATTTGCTGTGTGCTTTTTTTTATAATTTCATACATTAGCATTTAGCATAACAAGTCAACCTTTGCCCATAGCCTTTATATACTTGTTTTTTTTACCTCAAAATTTCACAGCCATCTTCTTCCCCGCTGTCTCAGGGTTTTCAGCCTACAGCACATTAACATGCGTGATTTATCATCTACCTGGGTAAGTCCTGCATTGAATTGGAAGCTATATTTGCACCTCATTAAATGACTCTGAGCTAATGACGGTCATTTCTTAGAGAAAAACACTGTGTTCATTTTCGCGCTGTTGTTTTCCAGTCCGCTTGCCTATTACGGACCATGGGATATGGAGATCCCTTATGGTGAAAAGTTATTAACTCTCTTGCAAAATAAGTCTTTAATCACAAAATACGACAAGCAACCCACAGGATTTTTTAACTAAGCTGGAAAAAAAGGGAAAAAAACTAAATACCAGCCACAAGACATTTTATTTAAGGCAATTATAATCAAATGCAGCTTAATTGTAGGCCTTTAAGTAGTATGTGCTTTTGTGGCACCTTGCCCTACACCCACCCTCCCTTTATTTCTGCTTAGAGTCATTTTAACTCTGCAGAGGAAAATAAAGAAAACAACTGGTGACTGGAGAAAACAGTCTTGTTAATTAATAAGTGCAATTATTTGTTTAAATACTTCAGACAAATCTGGAGTAGTTGAGATGAATTTTATGTAGAGAGCACAGCAAAATCTTCAATTTTAAATACCTTAATACCTGCAGTGTCCATTTGTGTCAAGATGGACACTGTACCAGTTTTTTGACACTAGTGAGCTGGGGTATTATTGTTGCTGTCATGCAAAAAATAAAAAATAAATAAATAAATATATATTTATTTTTTTTTATTTGTTGGACATAATGTGAATTTGAGGATGTTTAGAGGATACAAAGTCATGATAGATGACTGAGAAAAAAAAAGCACACCAGCAGTACAAGACAACTTAGCTATTGCTGTAGCGCCCCCTTGCTGCGACCCCCAAAATGCAGCTCACACTTTGGTTGCATTACAAAATGCACAGTTAACAAAAAAAATCCGAATTGCATAAAGCATTTGTTGTTTGTGTCCCTGCATAAAACAAGTTTCGGGCCTAAGTTGTGAGGTGTTATCTTGTGAGTGAGGTTGAACATGGAAAGGTGATGTGAATTTTTCTTATGTTTAGAGATTGAGTGAGACCTCCTGTATGCACTGGGAATACATCAAAGAAGCCATTACCACCCATAGTGTACAGCATAGTGGGTGGTAATGATCGTGACCGGCAGCATCTGGCTAGAACTGTCCATTTGAACAGTAGGGCTGCAACTAATAATCATATTGGTAGTTGACAAACTCAGCAGCTCACCTGATTTACCACGTTTACCAATTTACCAAACCAGGTGTTGATATGCAGATGAGAACTAGAAATAACTCTATTAAACTCAGATATTTTAAGGAAAACAGGGCTGTAAAAGCACTGCTTTTTGTAAATGTGCTGTTTATATTCATAGTGTTTTACGAAGCTAATAAACACATTACATTACTTTACATTACATTACATTTGGCAGACGCTTTTCTTCAAAGCGACTTACAATAGTCAAGTACAAAAATAATAAAAGTTAGGGGTAAAACATCTTTAGATAGGGCCTAAAGGAGGTCAAAGAGAAATAATAGGATAGAGGAGTGAAGGAGGGGAAGAAGGAAATGAGATTAGAAGTAGTTAGTTAGTTTGTTAGAGGTGTTAGGAGAGTAAGTGCTCTTTGAAGAGCTCTGTCTTCAGGAGTTTATTAAAGATAGTGAGAGATTCTCCTGATCTGGTAGTGGAAGGTAGTTTTTTCCACCATTGGGGAACTCTGTATGAGAACAGTCTGGATTTGTGGGCTTTGTGTGAATGTTTGTTTGGTAAAGCGAGGCGACGTTCATTGGAGGAGCGCAACGGCCGGGAGGTAGCGTAAGCCTTCAGGAGTGATCAGTGCAGGTAGGAAGGAGCTGTTCTGTCATCACCTTGTAGGCGATTGTAAGAGCTTTGAATTTGATGCGAGCATCAACTGGTAGCCAATGGAGCTCAATGAGCAGTGGGGTGACATGTGCCCGTTTTGGCTGGTTGAAGACCAGACGCGCTGCCCAGATAAGAAACGTTTTCTTTACTTAAAATTCCCACAGGTGCCTAAAGCATTTGCACAATTCAATACATATATTTGATTAATTCGACTAGTCAATAATTATTTCTTCCATGCTTTCATTTGCATTGAAATGAAAGAAACAGCTAAATGTGGTATCTAAAAATATATTTAACTGTAAAAAGTACAGATGTTTAGTGAGTAAATAGGTAATCTGTTGTGTTTGGCCACTTTTGGAGTGAGACCATTACTCATCTTCTATTGCATTTCTGTCCTCAAGACTTTAGGTAGTGTGGTGCTGTTCCAAAATAATAATTAATCAACACAAAAATGTGTAATCTACACATTTTTATACATGAGTTTGTCAATTTTCGATGTAGTCCTAGTGAATAGACAAGCAAATCCGACAGAATCCATATCCATATTCAATGCTGGGGATTCCACACCTGCATCCCAGAGGGCAGTCCAGCATTCTTTAGCTTTCATTTGCATGTAAAGATCATTGGACCTGATGCTAGATTCCTGTCCCATCACTTTGGCATGTCAATGTATTTAACTCAATTTATCATACAATATATTGCAGGACATGGGGCTCATCTGAAGTAGCCCTTACATAACAGAGCATAATCTATTTGCTTTAAATGAAGTATAATATTATTGAGTGATTTCATTTTGTATTAATTTAAAAAGAACATTACCTGACCACTTTTTTTTCTGAGCTCATCAGAACACAAATTAAAATTATTATTAGCTGATTAGGAATTCATTGTCTTCATTGTTTGAACAAATCAACTGATGTGCCTTAATTACTTTTTACACGTCTAACAAGATAAACATCCCTCAGACTCGGCCAAGATTATGAGCAGCTCCAACCGCACACTCACGCTGAAAATTAAGGGCGTGTATTTCTTTATTTCTTTATTTATTTTTTTCCCAGCAGTTTTTTTTTTGTGTTCACTTCATCAGGTATGCTAGAATCATGCTGGTTAGAGATGGGCGTAACATTTATTATTATTATCAGTCAACCTTATTTGAAGGGTCACCAAGCTAATTTCTACACACTTAAGGAATCATGAGCAGTTCAAACTTCCATTTGTCACTCCTGTAGAGATAATTACTGAATTATTGAATTTTTATTGAATTATTTAATGCAGTTTCTGTATAATAAGACTTATTATATACAGTACCAATCAAAAGTTTGAGCACAATTTATGTATTTAATTTATATACTGTAGTTTTGCACAATGTAGAGTAATATTAAAGACATGACATGACATGGAATTGTGCAGTAAACAATAAAAAAAAAATGTTTGTTAAGCCTCCATAACCTCCTGATCTAAACCTGTTGAACTAAGATGGTGATTTGAGAAGAGCTGGAGCTTCACATTGTGAAGGAAAAGCAGCAACTATTATTCAGCACCTCCAGGAACTCCTTCCTTCAAGACTATGAGAAAACTATTCCAGGTGACTTTTCCTCATGAAGACACTGAGATTAACATAGCCAGAGTGTGCAGATCTGTCCGAAAAAGATAAATGTGCTACTTCTATAGAATAATCGGTACCACTTTAAAATAAGACTACCTTTATAAAGGGTTTATAAATGGTTTACAATTAGTTTATTAATGGTTAGTAATTAGGTTGTAAATACTTTAAAAATAATTAATAATCAGTTATAAACACATACGTAGAAAGAGCAACAATATAGATGGCTGTGGGTTCATTGTTGTCCTTTCTACGTATGTGTTATAACTGATTACTAATGATTTTTAAGGCATTTACAACCTTATTATTAACCATTAATAAACTAATTGTAAACCATTTATAAACACTTTATAAAGGTGGTCTTTTTTTAAAGGGGTGCCGAATAATCTAAAGTATAAAGCACATTCTGGTTAGTTTAAAATTTTTTGCTAAAGTTTTCCTGTATAGCTTTAATATCCTCAATATTCAATTTTCAATGTAAAAAAGCGAAAATAAATCAAATAAAATAAAAAGAAAGACAACACATTGAATGAGATTTGTTGTGTCCATACTTTTGACTGGTACTGTACAGTAAGATATAAATCGGCAAAAATACAGGGTAGAACTGGGTGTACAAACTGGTGTCAAGAACACAACAACAACTTATGCTGAACTTGAGTGCTGTCAGAACCTAAAAAAAAAACACTATGTTCAACTTGCAGAATCCATGATGCAGTATTCACCAACATGAAACTTTGTATACTAGATGATAAACAAGTTAACACTTTATCTATCCCTTTATCTTTCACCTTTTCTGTATGTTTCTAAACTTGTGCCTTTGAAAAATCTCTGTATGAAGGGCTAACAAGCCCTATCTCTTCCCCTAACCTACCCCTCCAGCCTAACAAGAATCAAGAAACCCCTACGCTTAGGGGTATGTGGTAGGGAGAAAGGGTGAAATGGGATTGGGCCTAAGTTACTCTACAAGTTACAAACTAAATTTATATCTATCTATCTATCTATCTATCTATCTATCTATCTATCTATCTATCTATCTATCTATCTATCTATCTATCTATCTATCTATCTATCTATCTATCTATCTATCTATCTATCTATCTATCTATCTATCTATCTATCTATCTATCTATCTATCTACTCAACCCATTCATTAGGACTTCCCCTATCACTAGTGATGCCCCAATACCAGGAGGGCAAAGACTAGCACATGCCTCCTCCGATACATGTGAAACCAGACTCTGCCTCTTTTCAAACTGCTGCTGATGCAGCATTACTGAGTAGCATCACAGCGTGCTCGGAGGAAAGTGCAGCAACTCGGTTCCGATACATCAGCTCACAGACACAGCCTTGCTGATCAACATCACCCTTTGGAGTGATAAGAAGAAAGAGCGCCATCTACCCACGCAGGGAAAGCAAGGCCAATTGTGCTCTCTCAGGGCTCCGGTAGCTGATGGCAAACTACATAAACAGGATTTGAACTGGCGATCTCCTGATCATAGGGGCAGCTCTTAGCTCTGTAGTGACAAATTTACCAAATTTCAAACTATTATATATTAATTTTGTTTATTCGTCCCTCTGTTAGTTTCTTACCTCTATTAATAATTAATCGGGTATGTCATTCTGTATTAGCGAGCGGTTCGTCTTTAACGCCTTTCAAGTCCCCGGCTCTTCATTAGAATGTCAGTGTTTCTCTAGCCAGGGATCAATTAATGCTGTGGCTCTCACCAGCGGTTAGCCGGAGGCTAATTAACCATGCAGACGCTGCAGCATTAAGGATTCAACCACAGCAGCTCGCGCCTCTCCCTGTTGGCTCAGAGATGTAGTTAGCTGAGCTGCTTAAAGTGCTACAAGCGTTTGATGAACAGCAGGGTCTCCATGTACCCCCACTGATGTTAGATATGGCTGATCGTCCTCTTGGGCACCAGATCAGAATGTATTCAATCAACAGTCACTCATTCCCTTTGAGCCCAGACCTTCTAATTCACACCTGCAGCAGACTCTGAGAGAGTTTTTTTTGCTACAAAAGTTCACTAAATGTCCTTTTAAATGGGAAACTAAATAAAATATCACGTTTCATGAGTTTTACCATGGCTTTCGAGAGCTAAAGAACCCTTCACTGACCTGTGGGATATGTATATAGCATCTCCTGCATTGAAAGTGGATGTAATTTCTGCCAGAGTCACTTTGTCAAGATCACTGCCACCCACTGCGCTGTCCACTGTGAGTGGTAATGCTTAATATGATGTGTTACTGGTACACTCACTGCTGACACTGTGTATCAAGGAATGTTAAAGCTGATGTCCTTACGTTTTTTTGTTTTTTTCTCTCTAGTGAGAATGGGTAATTGCCCCCAGCATGCGGAAGAATCATTTTAAACTGTGTGGGTGTGATGCGGTCTCCTTTCAGAGCTCCTTTCATAACCTGAATCTGATTCCAGGTTATGGTCAGTCAAAGAAAGAGAGAAAGACAGAGGGCGCTCAGTTCGAAAATTCACTTCAACTATACACTTGTTTGTGGCGAGAAGAAGAACTTCCGTGAAAAGCAACCCGACACCCCAGATTTTAGAACGAATATATTAGGCTTAGCAGGGGTGGTCGTTCCAGAACACTGGTACCTTTAATATCAACACAATATTTTGTCTTTTCTCCACTCAGCAATGCTTCTGCTTTCAGTTTAGAAACAAAATAATATGGACTGCCACTTTAAATGCCTGCACAGCTTCAGAAATTGAGTTTTTTTCCATTCATCTGGCACCCAATGTCAGCTTACATACTGCTATCCCATGACTTATCCATTTATCAGTGTCCAGTATACAGTATGTCCAAATGTTGCACAGTTGCAAACAGTACTGTGAAGCAAAAACAACCTCTTTATGTTAAGACTGAGATTTGACGTACACTTGCTGAAGAAGAGCCCAGGCTTAATGGCAACATCGTATACTGACTATATGTCATCATGATTAAAAGTAAAGGCCTGTTCACTCAAGAGTTTTACAGAGAAAAAAAGCATGTTTTGAAAATGAGCACTTATATTATTGCCATCTTCACACTGAGAGCAAAACTGACCGACTGCGACACTGCATAAATGGATCAATTAGAGTCTGCTCTATTTTCTACATTGTCAGGTATGTTAAAATCACTCACAAAAAGATGCCAGAACAGCTTTTCACTATCAAAAGAAACATGCTTACTATAAAAAAGGTTCCATTACTCCATTAAAAAACACATTTGTTGTTTTCTGTCTGAAAAAAAAAAACATGTAAAACATGTAAAAAGGCCTGATTTATGATGGTTGAAAGCAGACATATTATGCAAAAATCAGTTTTTGCCTGTTTTTCTATTTCTGATTGGGTTCCTGCTCCAAGCAAAAAAAAAAAAATAATCCATCCGTTTAATTTCTGTAAATCAGCTGAAAGAGTTTGCTATCAGAAATTATATGCGTCTATTGCGACGTCACAATAATGAAACCACCCTATGTAGAACTTATGTAGCACCTACTAGATGCATTGAAGATCTGTAATTTTGGTCATTTTGGTTGATAATCTCAGACAGTACACAGCAGATTTAGCTGGCAGACTTTGTCTAAAGGAGGGATCTGTAACTACTGTCCATGGCAAGTCAGCAGATGAGAGAGATGTAAGTACTTTCATATTATGAGTTTGGGCTTTTATCACTGTTAAGCATGAACTAGCTTGTTCATGATTTGCTATTTAGCAAAAGCTAATACAATGGCAAGGCCAGCAACAGCTTATTTGGATAAAAATGACAGAGCTCTTAAGTGGCTCATTTTGAAAGGGGACTTAAGCTGGTAAAATAATAGATCTGTAAGATCTCTTTTTGTGAGAGTGATTTTCTGCAAAAAACTTCATGAACATGTTTTGTATAACCCATAGACCTAATCTAACTTGTGTAAAAAGAGGTATAATATCTCCCCTTTAAATAAGTTGATGAAGTGGAACAATATAGTGACAATGTCTGGGTCAAATAGTTGTTTTTCAGTTGTTTTTCTTCAAGTGTCTCATCTACTTGTTCACCCTCTAAATCACAGTTCCACCTTTAACCAATGAGGAAGTATTGGCACTTTTGAAGCTCCACAGTTGACTGACAAATCAAACTGTTTTTGATCCTTATCCATCAAAAAAACACAATTATTATTTACTTAAGTTCGAAGAGGAATCAAATAAGACATCTACATAACATACGGATTTTATGCTAATTATTGAGAAAACTCACAGTTATATGTCCAAGGAGAACAACCTTTTATTGTGAAGCTGGCTAAAAAGCCTCAGAGGAGTCGACACATTAATAATAAGAAAGAGTGCAATTAATTCACTATATAGATACTCACTTTATTTCACGAATGAAATAAAAACATATCAAAGCAAACCACAGAAATACAGCAATACTCTTGGTCACTATACAGAGTTCCACAGTCACTAGCAGACACCACAAGCCATTACTGAGTTTAGCTTTGCGCTTAGTGGAAAGAGCTGATATCACGATATACTGATAACTGAGGTACTATTACAAGGTCATCACACTGTGAAAAACTGAACTCATTCAAACGCAGCAATTATAATATTCATAAGACTGCATCCATGCATCCTATTGTAAGAGCCGCAGCTCATTGCCAACCATGGAAGCAGCCAATAATAATGTATATTTGTGTTTTAACCACATGCATAGCGAGAGGAGGAACTGCATTAATTGATCTTTTTTTTTTTTCCATAGCCTGAGGAGGGGAGGCATCAAGTGAATACTAACACTGTTTAAAGATATATCTGGTAACACTTTCTATGGCTGTCATCTCTATTAGACTCTATAACCACATTCATAACATATTATAATGCATTCATGAGGCATTATAAACATGGCTATAAATATTTATAAAAATACATAACCCATTATAGCCATGTTTATTAAGCATTATGACTGGTGATCATAATACATTATAAGCTGTGCTTATAATATATATGTTAAAATATATAGTATATCGTTAATAATCTAGTCCTACAATGAAGGTCTGGCACTTTACTTAGAGCGCACAAAGACCTGTTATAATACATTATAATTGACTATAACTAGTATTATATTTAAGCCAAGAATGATGTATGAGTAGTTAAAATATATTTATAGTATTATTGAGGGTGTGTTTATAAGTTGGAAGCTTTTATAGTCATATTACAGTCTGCAAGCTGGGACTGAGTTTCTTTTGTATTGACGTATAACATATAAACACAGCTATTAATGCATTATAATCACAGTTTATGATGCATAATAAACTAGGCTATGATGAATTATACATTTTTATAAATATGTATAGCCATGTTTATAATGCCTCATGAATGCATTATAATGTGTTATGAGTATGTTTACAGCGTCTTTTAGAGATAAGATTCATAGAAAGTGTTACCATATATCTCCATTTCCACTCCCAGATACACTGCCTGCCCACCAAAAAAAAAAAGGTCACACTCTAATATTTGGTTGGATCGCCTTTAGCTTTGATTGCAGCTTTACATATTCGCTGTGGCATAGTTTCAATAAGCTTCTGCAACGTCATAAGATTTGTTTCAATCCAGTGTTGCATTGCATTGATGATGGTAGAGTCTGACCACTGCAAAAAGCAGCCCTTCTCCAGCACATCCCAAAGATTCTCAGTGAGGCTAAGGTCTGTGGTGAACAATCCATGTGTGAAAATGATGATCTCATGAACAGTTTCGAAATCAATATTTGTTGGAATAACCCTGGTTTTTAATCACAGTTTTCATGCATCTTGGCATCATGTTCTCCTCCACCAGTCTTACACACTGCTTTTGGATAACTCTATGCCTTTACTCCTGGTGCAAAAATTCAAGCAGCTCAGCTTGATGGTTTGAAGGCTTGTGATCATCCATCTTCCTCTTGATTATTTTTCAGAGGTTTTCAATTTGGTAAAATCAAAGAAACTCAACAATTTTAAGTGGTCTCTTATTTTTTTTTTTTTCCATCAAGTCAACATCATCACCATGGCTCGAAATGTGCAACAGCATCCGGAATGCAGATGAGCCACAGACTGTAAAAAACATACAAGAATAGGGTAGACAAATGATAGTGGTGGAAATGGTGGTTCACCATCTATTGAGAGGGCTCTAAAAACATTGAATACCATCTTCAATAGTCACTGCTGTATATTGTATAATAATTTGAATTTTAATTCATTTATATCATCTGTTCCAATCGATAGACTGACTGGTTCTATGATTTTTTTTCTTTTTTTCTTTAACAAGTTAAGTCAACTTTCTTCTCACCTCCTCCATGTACAGTCAGACTTGGTTCAATACATGAGTCACTACTTTCTTATTTCTTACTAATAATGGAAACGGGCTTGAAATGAAACAGCATAACAGAGAGGAAGATTAAACACAGCCTACAGAGAGAAAGAGTCATGCTGTTCGAAAAAAAAAAAAACTGCTTAGAATTTCATACAATATGAAATTAATCGTTTTATGTGGGTAATATTTCTGGAAGGCGTCTAATGTAACTTATTACTTTAGTTTTCAGTGTATAATATGAGTGAGTATAATGTAAACACATGCAGCTATTATGAATAAGCAAATACAGTTGATTTACCTGATTTTTATATTAATTTACTGCACTGATTTACTGAAATAACTGGTTAGACACGTCCATGTTATTCTACATTATTCAACATTTTTTCAGCAGACATCTATTTATTACATAGCTACATGAAATCCATTAAAACTAATGATGAATAGCAAAATAATACTGTCAATGTCAATAAAATCACCATGAATAAAAGAGAAAGTACGAGAAAATAGAAAGATAAATGTTATAGCAATGCATTGTTGAATTTATTTGTTTTTAACACTAGATCTGCTAATGGGTTAGGCAAGAAATCAATAGTTACGGAAAAAAAAAGAAACCACTTAAAAATGATGAGCTTCTTTGATTTTCCCAAATTGAAAACCTCTGGAATAAAATCAATAGAAATATGGATGATCACAAGCCATCAAACCAAGCTGGAGTGGCATAAAGTTATCCAAAAGCAGTGTGTAAGACTGGTGAATGAGAACATGCCAAGATGCATCAAAAACTGTGATTAAAAACCAGTGTTATTCCACCAAATATTGATTTCTGAACTTGATTAAAACTTTTTTGAATATGAACTTGTTTTCTTTGCATTATTTGAGGTCTCAAAACTCTCAAATAACACTTATTTCAGCCATTTCTTATTTTCTGCAAATAAATGCACTAAATTACAATATTTTTATTTGGAATTTGAGAGAAATGTTTTCCAGAGTTTATAGAATTAAAACAACAGTGTTCATTTTACTCAAACATCTACCTATACATAGCAAAATCAGAGAAACTGATTCAGTCTCTGATTCAGTTTTTTTTTTTTTTTTTTTTTTTTCCAGAGCTGTTAAATTAATGATACTAGGCAAATATAATCTGCCTTTATTATATATGTCATGGAAATCCCTTTTGTATGAAGTACTGTACATTCTAACAAGACATGTATGATTTAATTTACCTTAAACAACATTGCACATCATACAAAGTGACAATTATTAACCAATATAGAATAGAATAGAATAGAATAGAATAGAATTCAATCTTATTGTCATTGCATGTGTCGCAAGTACAAAACAACAAAAGGCAGTTTGCATCCATCCAGAAGTGCTTATCAAAAGATAAATAAATATGTATATTACAAATGTACAGTACATTGCTGAATGTGTTGAAGCTATGTATAAGTAAGTACAGGTTATGAATATACAGACTATATCAGATTATAAACATGAAGTGGTATAAACAAATAACAAGAATAAATAAATAATATAAGTATGTATTATGAACAGAGTAAATTTGTACAGTATATACAATAGCGGGCAGAATATACAACAGAAAAAAAAGAGCTGGTAATTGCATTGTTGCATTGCATTGTTGCAGTGTTATTGTTCATATATATTGTATATTTGTTCAATATACAGTGCATCTCTAGTAGGCACAATTCATTTTGAGATTTTATGGTCCATAAACAATTTCTACGAGATCTGGTCTCTCTGTTGACTCAAGGTGGACATTTTAAGAGTACATTTATATTTTTATTATATTTTTGTTAACAAATCCGCACACCACTGACAATTCCGAAACATTTGAGAAAAAAAAAAAAGTTTAGTCTCTGGAAATTGGGCAGAAAGCATTCAATTCAATGTTTCCACTGGAAACAATGACAAGCGGCAGGAACTAAAAGTTTGCTGAAAAAAAAAAGTGATTGGAGAGCTAAAAAAACAAGGCTTCAGTCTAAGGGAATATCTCAGACATTTCAGCAAAGCACAGAGAGCATCGTGGTCTTGATTAGCCACAGAACATGACAGCAGTCACAGAAAATATATCTTAAATTATATACTTTCTGATTAAATTGGCAAGGCCTGTGATTAGTCTAGAAATGTGACCTACCTGTGACCATGTGCTGCTTGTCAGATTTTAGAAGAGTTTGGAAGATAAATATAAAGTTTTTTTTGTTTGTTTGTCTCTCTTTTTTCCCTCTCTGGCTCTCCCGCCACAGGAAGTTCTACAAACTCTACTTCCTGTTGACCAATGGGAGGCCTGGCTGAAGTATTGGGGAGGAGCAAACCTTTAAATGCAAAGGCCAATGACGGCTGTTGGAGAAAGCGGACAGTTGTTACCATCCCTTGTAAAATAAAAGTGTATTTTTTAATAAAAGAATATTTTTAAAAATATATTTAACATGGTACATACAAAAGTACATATTTGTTTTTTTTTTATTAAAATATGTACTTAAATCAATTTTTGGAACTATTTTGGAACAACGTATGGAAATTTAAGTATATTTCAGTTCAAATTAAGCTAAATATTTAAATACATAAAGGCACTCAAAAGTGCTTTTGAGACCTTTTTTCGTACAACTGCTGCAAACTAGATTTAAAATAGATTTAAGTATGTGTGTGTTTTTAAACACCTTTTTAATACACTTGAAGTATATTGTAAATTGTAAATGTATTACTTTGCATATTGATGCACATATTATGTACAACTTAATGCTACTGGAAATAATAATAATAATAATAAAAAAAAATCATAAAGTATATTAAATAAAAAATGCACTTTTAGTATTCTTTACCTAATTTGAACATAATTTTAATGCTCTTAAGTATACTTTTAAATCTTTATGAATATAAACTTGTTTTCTTTGAATAATTAAAGCCCATTTCTCATTTTTTGCAAATAAATGCTCTAAATGACCACATTTTTATTTGGCATTTTGAAGAAATTATGCCTGTGGTTTATAGAATAAAACAAAAATGGTAATTTTACTTAAACATATAAAACCAAAGAATAGGAGAAACTGATTCAGAAACTGAAGTGGTCTCTTATTTTTTTTCCCCCATAGCTGTATGTGAGGCCACATACAAAAAAATACATGACAAAAAAAAAAAAAAGTTTGTGAACCTTTAGGATTAGTAGATAATTTAAAAATGAAAGCAGAGCCAGGACAATATTCAGATTAAAGTGGACAGATAAGGACAAATTTAACCGTTTTGGTTGAAATAATCATAAAGATCCTATCTGTGAAACATGGTGGTGGTAGTATTGTGGTTTTTGCCTGTTTTGTTTCATCTTGGCCAGAAAAAAACTTGACATCATTGATGGAATCATAGCAGCAAATTCTTAAAAAATTTTTAGGACATATATTGATGAGCTGAATCTTAAGAAATGTTGAATTACGCAGCAAGACAATGACTCACAATGAAGCACAGAAGTCATTTTTACACTATCCAAAGAGTGGATATATATATATATATATATATATATATATATATATATATATATATATATATATATATATATATATATATATATATATATATATATATATATATATATATATAGTAGCCCTCACTCCGATAGTCACAAAGTGCTTTGAAAGACTGGTTCAGACCCACATCAAAGCCACCATCAACATCACTGTGGATCCACACCAGTATGCATACAGGAAGAACCGATCCACAGAGGATGCCATTTCCTCCGTGGTCCACACTGCCCTCACCCACCTGGAGCAGAAGGATTCCTACGTTCGGATGCTCTTTGTGGACTTCACATCTGCTTTCAACACCATGATTCCTCAGACACTGATAACCAAACTCTCCTCACTTGGACTGAGCTCTTCCCTGTGCAACTGGGTCCTAGACTTCCTGACCAACAGGCCGCAGTCTGTGAGGATTCACAACATCTCCTCCCCCTCCATAATCCTCAGCACTGGCTCCCCTCAGGGCTGTGTGCTGAGCCCCCTCCTGTTCACACTGCTCACATATGACTGCTCACCTCTCCATCCAGGCTGTCATATTGTGAAGTTTGCGGACGACACGGCAGTGGTTGGATGCATCACAAACAGAGATGAGTCCAGCTACAGGCAGGAGGTGGAACACCTGGAGGATTGGTGCAGAGAAAACAACCTCTGCATCAATGTAAAAAAGACAAAGGAGATGATTGTGGACTTCAGAAGGGGCAAGCATGCCCACCTCCCCCTGCACATTGGAGGATCTGCGGTGGAAGTGGTTGACAGCTACAGGTACTTGGGTGTGCACCTGACCAGCAACCTCACCTGGAGCAACAACACTTCCACTCTGGTCAGGAAGGCACATCAGCGGCTCTACTTCCTCAGGAGGCTGAGACGAGCTGGACTCGGGAGCATAGTCCTCACCTCCTTCTACAGATGTGTGGTGGAGAGCGTCGTGTGCTCCAGCATCAATGTGTGGCATGGAAGCTGCTCTGCTGCAGACAGGAAAGCACTGCAGAGGGTGGTGAAGGCTGCACAGAGGATTGTTGGAGTTAACTTCCCCAGCACCACAGACATTTACACCTCCAGGTGCAGGAAAAGGGCCACCTGCATCAGGAAGGATCCCACCCACCCAGCACACGCACTTTTTGTTCCACTCCCCTCAGGCCGGAGGCTGCGGAGCATTAAGTGCAAAACAACAAGACTCAGAAACAGCTTCATTCCGGAAGCTGTAAGACTCTTAAACTCCACTTAACAACACACTGCACTGACACCAAGGACAAATTACTGTTTACTGTTTACCAACATGGTCACTTTACTTGCACTGAGACACTTTATCTCCACTGCTCTAATTCACATTATCATGCTGCTATAGCACACTTGCACTCTGGACTTCATGTTGCTGAACCTTCTACTCTCTATTTATTTTTTTTATTCTTGGGACTTTATCTATCTATTTTGTATATTCTATTTCTTTTATTGTATTCTTTTTTATCTATATATCTATTAATAACAGCTCTTTGGGTGTAAAACTGGATCGTGAGATCACAATTTCGTTCCACCTCATGTACCACATGTGATGCGAATGACAATAAAATCTCCTTGAATCCTTGAATCCTTGAATATATATATATACAGTCTATGCTCTGAAATGGTCAAGTCAATATCCTGACCTTAATCAAACAGAAAATAAAAATGTTGTGGAAAGACCTGAAGCAGCAGTTCACTGTAATGAGGGAATCCACCACTTTAATAGAGTTAAAGCTGTTCTATGAGGTGGAATTTATTAAAATTCCTTCATGCCAGTGTGCAGGAGTGATCAACAGAGTTTCTGGAAACGTTTAATTGCAGTTATTGCAGCACAAAAGGCTGTGTTATCTGTGTTATTCACAGATTAAATGTTGGCTCATTCTCCACAATAAATAAACGACTTGGGCTTATATATTTCGTCTCACTTGATTGAATTGGTGCTATTTATTTACTCATTAAGGTCAAATCACTGTGGCTCTCTAGCTGCTGTGTGTTCGGTTAATTTCTAACAGCTCTGTATTGAATGAAAACCAATTACAATTTCTGTTCAACGAAAAAAAAAAATCATGCTGTGACCTTCTCCACTTTGGACAACTACTAGCACTTTTTGCCCTTTTGTGATGTCAAGCCCATCAGCTTGAGTCCTTTTTTTGCGGTGACCTTGCAGTGAAATAGGATATACTACATACACAGGGTTTTCTAATGACTGCAACGCATTTAAAGCTTTTTTTTTTTTTACTTTTTTTAAGTGAAATTGTCAGATGATTCTCACGGTCCATTTCTCATCCCCACACAACTCCCACATCCCTAACCAAGGCCTAGAGCTGGCCACAGCTGAGCAATAAACTTTGGCAAAAGCAAGAAATAAACAGTATTGACATTTTAAACTCCAGATCTTCCAGGTGAAGTGCACAACATCTAAAAATTAGATACTTCTTTCCAAATTCATCTATCAGCGTTACAAGCGACAGAATCCAGGACTACTGCCAGCAAGTTTTTGGCTCCTCAGGGTACGTCAGATTCCCTACGACGCCTAAAGTGCCACAGACTTCTCCTGAAACAAGGATGCTTACCATACTTCCAAAAATGAGAGCCAAAAGGCCCCGTGAATGACACCTCCATTTACCCAAGCTAAGCTAAAGTCCCTCTACTGAAGCAATTTAAGCCGTTGGTGAATTTAGGAGGATATTTTGCCAACTGAAGGGAAGCCATAAGCTTTGCTCATTACACCAGTAACACATACACAACAAATATAAACACTACATAAACACTACAACCAAATTAGCTTCAGATGGATGTAAATCATAGTTTACCAATGTCCCAAAAAAACATCCGAAACTAAGCCAAACCATTCACATAATGTAGCCATGTTGAATACCACAGCCACCACCGAGGATATTATAGAAATTGCTGTAGCAACCACTTAGCAACGCCATAGCACGCTAGGAGGCAGGAAAAGCAGCTAGCAAAAATCTGATATCACTTGCAGATATCCAGCTCTAACAACACCATAGCCACCACCTTGTAATCCCTTAGCAACATTGTAGCAACCATGTCGAATATCACGCTAGGAGTGAGGAAAAGCAACAAAACTAACAAATCTGATAGAGCTGTTATATTTCATAGGGATGGTAGAAGCTCCAGATACACAAATGGTAGTGCACAAAAGCTAAAAAAAAGTTCCTCAAATAAAACTCTCTCTATATATTATTGCTTCACAATGACGTGCAGACGCTATGGCCCAATGTGCTTGGGCAACTGCCCTTTGCCGTCCTTGGCTGATATTGCCCTTCCGAGGGAGGGGAAAAAAATAATATAGGCAAATATGATTTCATATTTCAACAAGATTTTCTTTATAATTCGTAATTTTGATTGAAGTTTCAATCAGAGTCAATCATTCAGATTCAGACACCTCGAGAGAAAAGGGTGGGGGTGCGGGCGTAGCGGGGGACACGCAGCACGCTTCACTAGAAAAAAAAAAAAAAAAGCGCAGCACACGACCGGGCGGCGCTTCAGCCGACTAGCAGAGACCCAAGAGGAGTTTGAAGATGCCGCGGGAGTAGAGCGACTGCCCTGAAGGTGAGCTTGAAATCTAGCCTTCACAGTATTACAAGACATGATCACAATCAACTTCTCTAAAATCTGATGTCGTCCAGTTTAGTGATCCTAAATAATCTGACAGCCACCTACTGTGCCAGGTTTAGGTAGCAAAAAAACCCGACAGCTAGCTAGCTTGTTTGTTGCTAGCTAGCTAGGTTGTTTTGTGGGAGGCTAACCAAACTAAGTTACATGCAGTTGATTTAATTTTTAATTTAATTTTATCAAGCAAGATGAATGAAGGACATAAAGCACTATTCGAATTATTCACATGCACGTTGTGTTAATGCAGAAAATTCTAAATACCCACGGAAAAGAGACGAATACAGGGGAGAGAGAGACTCTTTTTTTGGGGGGGGGGGGGTGGTGGTGGTGCCCTTTCTTCAGGTTAGAGCAACTGCCCTTCAAGATTCCTGTACACGTCCCTGTTGCTTCATACTTGATAGTAGAGCAATAATTTGGTCCACTGTGACTCAGAAATCTCCCGACTGCATGCCTTTTCAATGCACTTGCAGCCTCTCTAATACTGCCGTTTTAGTTGCTGCATATTTGAAGAAGTGTTTTGCCTGCAGTCCTGCCGTCAGTAACTGAAATGCATACTCAATAGGGCGAGGCTTGCTTATTTACTTGGGCAGTGAGGAACAGTTTTTTTTTTTTCGTTTTTTTTTTTTTTTTTTTTGACCCTGGAAACTCTGCAGCTGCTCTAGTAGCATATTCGGGGTCATTGTCGTTGCTGCAGTGCACCCTCCATTGACTTTTGAATTACATTTCAGAATTCATCTCGCTGATGCCATCAGCAGTCGCATCATCAACAATGACAAGTGAGGCAGTTCCCGAGGCAGCCTCACCAGCCTACGCACACAGCTGGCCATCAGAGCAGCTACTATTGCTTACAGCCCCCTGGATCTGAGAGGAATGTGCATCAAAAACACTGCTATTCTTATATGGGTCACACCATATGGATACATACTGCAGCCTGGAATTAACACTCGCAGCACATATTTTAAAATTGCTTCATTTCAGATTCATTATGCGATCAGACAGAGGCAAAGCAATGTAAACTGCGCGCCTATCTGTTTACGGCTACACCATACAGACGCATGTAATAGAGCATCCAATATTCAGCATTTTAGTGAATTTTTTTGAACTTCTACACATCAGTGTTCTTCACTGGGGAGCATCGGCTTCAATTCTATGAATATGAAGTAATGTTTCATTTGGATCCATGCAAAACTACACAATCCTAATTTAGTTTTTCATTTTGTGAAAAAAAATCCATAGAGGATGTTATGCTACATAACATGCATGCCAAAAGTCACAGGATAGCCAGTCATGGGAGGATAGCAGTATGTAAATTGATCAAGAAACAGATACCTTGGGAGATGGCTTGGCTTGGGAGCACCCACGCCTGTTTAAGCTGTTTAAGTGAGGCTGAACACAGGTTAACCCCTTGAATCCTAGGCGGTTTTGGTGTTTTTTCTCATTTTTTTGTCAGTTCCTCTTTCAGGTCTTATAACACAGTAAGTAATTATATCAGACAGTCACATGCCCTGAGCTCTTTTATTCCAGAAGACATACGGCTGCTCAAAAATGTAATCATTTAAAATGTAAAAGGAAGCAGAATTGTTATATTTTCCTGGAACTGGCCATGTTTTGGTCAAAATTTTACCAAGCGCCTGTTGTTTTTATTTATTTCTTTTACTTATTTCTGAATTTAAGAATATTAATGATAGTTATTACATCGACAAAATTCATGGACAGCATCAGGCAGACTTATTTTTCTAGATAATCACACCTATGCCTTTGAGTATTTTGATCATAACTGATTTACTATACTAGATACTTACGTTCAGCTGCTTATAATAACAACAAATATTAATACTAAAGAGTTATTCTGCAAAATGATGAGAAAAACACTTTAATTTAGGACACATAAAGAGAACTATAAATAAAAATGTAAACGTTTTAGTCTAAATAAATAAAGTTGTTTAGTGCAAAATAAGTACTTAGTAAAAGCTTTAAAAAAGCTTTAGGTTAAGCGCAGGCAGTTTCACACTTTTTCTGTGGACACTTTTCAGTCATTTACTGATATTATTTGGTTTGAAACATCATATAAATATGTTTAAAGCACTAGAAGTAAATAATATTGTTTGAGGAAAAGTAAATTGCTTGTTTTTTTGCATGTTTTTGTGGGGAATGTCCCTTTTTTCAACATTTTGAGAAATCAGTGACAATGATGACGTCATGTGATTTACTCAGAGACCTGAGAGTGAATGTAAATACAACTGATTATGTGTTTTGAGCAAGTAAATAGAGCTATAATAGAAGAGTAAAACAAGAAACTTTAAAGGAGATCTTATTTTTTAGGTGTTTTTCTCAATGGATTCCTTGCAGATGCTTTACCACACTGAGATGTAACCACTATTTTTAGAAAATGTAAGGTCAGCCCTTTCTAACCATATATGGTTTATGCTGATTCCTGAGTAAGTAAGCTGAGAAAACAAGGTGCGATTTTGGACGTAAAATCCGTCCGTCGGGTTCTAAGGGTTAAAGCCAGCGTGCATATGGAAAGGTGTTTTGTGGGCATTTAGTATTCAATATCAGCAGTGTCAGGTGTGTACCAGTAATACATCACAGAAGGCATTTCCACCCACAGTGGACAGCACAGTGGGTGGGAATGATGGTGACTGGCAGCATCTGGCTTGAAGTGTCCACACAATCAAACATTTAGTGCAGTAGACCCATGGAATCTGTGTACAGTAGGATCTGTGGGCGTCTAGGTGTTCTAAGACTTGGGATACCTAGTAGTCACCTAGCAATGTTTAATCAACCACTAAGCAAGATCACGACAACCCTTCCACATCCATTAATGACACCATGACAACCACCAGAGATACCACACCAACCAGCCTACAACATGTCATTGGATGGTCAGAAAATGAAAGTCAAAGCACTTAACTGAAAAGGCTTAAACTGAATTCTACTCTCTACCAGACAATCCTGAATAATGTGACCTCTAGCTCAGGCGTACTTGGGTTCTGCAGCAGGACAATGACCCAAAGCCCACAAACAAGTTCACCACCTCTGAATGGCTTAAAAAAACAAAAAAACAAAATGAAGATTTTGGAGAGACATGACCTTAAACATGCTGTTCATGCTTGAAAACCCTCAAATGTGGCTGAAATAAAACAATTCTAAGTGAACAAAAGATGAGCGGGTCAAAATTCCTTCAAAAAGTTGTGAAAGACTCATTGCCAGATATCAAAATGCTTGATTGCAGTTGTTGCTGCCAAGGTTGGCACAATCAGGTTATTAGGTTTAGGGCACAAATACGTTTTTCACTCAGGACCATGTTGGTTTGAATAGATTTGTTTTCTCTTAATAAATGAAATTATCATTTAAAAACTGCACTTTTTAAAATATTTATTCAGGTTATCTTTGCGTAACCATAAAAATAAAAGAAATATATATATATATATATTTTTACGGCACACATTCACAAAACTAATTAATAAAAATAATTGTATATTTTTAAATGAATATATTATTCATTAGAACATGTACAGTATATATATATCTTTAGCACAGAGGGAAAATTAGTATTAGCTTGTGCTCAGCAGTGAGAGCTCTACTGTTCCTGTTGACTGATATTGGACTTAAATACTGCGTTCTATCCTGGGGCATGCCTGACCTTCTCCCACATTTCAGCACTTGATAAACCATATCATTGCAGCGTTCACTCTCACTGAAGAGAGTGTGTGTGTGTGTGTGTGTGTGTGTGTGTTTTTTTTATTTATATTTTATATTTTAAGGCAATTTAAAATGAATTTAAATGCTTAAATGGGCTCTCCTGGGAGGAAGTAAACTGCTTAATGAGTTTCAGCTCTACATTTTTTTTTCTATTTAAGTTATTTTAAGCTTAAAGTGAGGTCAGCACAAACAAAGGGTCATGACCTTTCGCTACGTCTCTGAACACAGAGAATCTGACCAGTAGTTATCTTAATGAATGGTACGGAACTGTGCAATCATGTCTAAATGTGTGTGTGTGTGTGTGTGTGTGTGTGTCTTTTTTCCCTGCAAGAAACACACAGCTGATGTGATGTGTTCTCACAGCCGTGAGCAGTGTGTTGTTGAGTTGAATGGGACTGTATGTCACGTTTTATTCCGAAGCGATAGAGACACACAGGTAAGTGGACAGGCTTAATGATCCTCTAAAGTTTATGACCTTTTAGCACCGAGGGGCGTGTTGTTTTCGACGGGTACTTATGTCTCAGAGGGAACGTGCAGGTTGTTTTTCCAAAAAGAGAGATCAGTTAAGATAGATTCACTGTTATTGTCACTGCTCAGTACAAGAAAAATGCATGGAAATCCAATTAACATCTACAATAAGTAAAGATAAATAAATAAATAATAGAAAAATAAACATTCATATTTTATATTAATAAAGGTGGCCAATGGCAACTTTTCAGGAAACAATTTACGGTAACACTTTATAATAACTTTCACTAATATATTTTTAACTAATGATTAGTATAATCAGAATGTGAATATAACCAAATGCTCACACATGACACTTAATTATCAGCATGGATATTCATATTAAAAATGTTAGCAAATCATTAGCTCGTCAGAATTTGAACATTAATAAATCGCTAGTACATGCAAATTTTAAACAAGGCAAATGTTTATTAATTGCAATTCATGTAGCCAATGTGTTCATTAGTATTTATAAATGTGATAGCAACTTTTTAGTTTCATAAAATGTGAAAAATAACAGTTATTAATCATTAGTTAATTACATTAAGTATATTAATGAACGTTATTATAAAGTGTTACCCAATTTACAATAAAGGTCACCAATAACAGTACATATGACAGTAATGAACATTATTAAATGGTTAAATAATGTCTGAATTAATTGTAAATTGATACTAGTTAAGACATTATTAAACATTAGTAAATTTGAATGCTTAATAGTGTTATAAATAACATAACAATAAATTGAGACATAAGTTAAATGATTTTGTAGTGGTTAATAATGTCTTAACTAACGTTAATTAATCACTGGTTAAGACGTTCTGTAGTAAGTAAGTAATGTTAATTAATGCACCCTTATGGTAAAGTGTCACCTACATTTGTTGTACATATGTAAAGGAATGTATATACACATTTGTATTCATAGACAGACATATATTTAAAATATATTAAAAAATGAATAGATAGATAGATAGATAGATAGATAGATAGATAGATAGATAGATAGATAGATAGATAGATAGATAGATAGATAGATAGATAGATAGATAGATTTTATTATAATAAAAACAACATGTGTATTCAGCGTGCATGTACAGTATGCTGTGTATTAATCAATCCTAAGAATAACTGACTCCAGTGTTTGCAGAGATGTTTTTTTTTTTTTTTTTTTTTTGTCAGCAGAATCCCGCAAATCTTTGCACACGACATTTATTATTCAACACAGCAGTAGTAGCCTTCCAAAGTCAGACATTTGAGATGTAAAATAGCCCAGAGACAAAGTGCTGGGACTGAGAAATCATTAGGTAATTCTTCAGGGAGCTGTTGAGTTTAAGTTTTTATATTGTTTTTCCCACCATTGTAACCATTATAGAGTGGCAACACACATTCTATTGTTCTACCTCCGAGGCACGAGGCTTAAATAAACCAGCTCTTTCTTCCTTTTTAGATTCCACAATAAAACAACCATTGATTTTCCTCTAATTACTTATTTATATGCATTAGTTTACTGTTGTTATTTATGTTTCGCAGTTGGGAATCACAGTTCATACATGACAAAATTTACACGACAGGATCAACTGCAGCTACAGCTCTGCACTCTGTACAAGCTGTTCAATATCCTGCAATGAGGGCTGCTCATAAACTACAGTTGCAAGAAAAAGTATGTGAACCCTTTCGGATTATACTTGAATTTCTGCATAAATTGGTCATCAACTGTGAAACATGGTGGAGGGGGCATCATGGTTTGGGGCTGCTTTGCTGCCTCAGGGTCTGGACAGATTGCCGTCATCAATGGAAAAATTAATCCCCAAGTTTACCAAGACATTTTGCAGGAAAACTTCTGAAGATCATCTGTCCACCAACTGAAGCTCAACAGAGCATGGGTGATGCAACAGGACAACGACCCAAAACATAGAAGTAAATCAACAACCGAACGGCTTCAACAGAAGAAAAAAAACGCCTTCTGGAGAGTCTTGATCTCAATTTGACCCAATTGAGGTGCCGTGGCATCATGATCTCAAGAGAGCACATGATTCACACCAGATATCCCATGATATATTGCTGAACTAAAACAGTTTTTTGAAGAGGAATGATCCAAAATTCCTCCTAACCGTTCTGCAGGTCTGATCTGCTGATCTACAACTACAGGAAACGTTTGGTTGAGGTTTTTGCTGCCAAAGGAGGATCAACCAGTTATTAAACTGGTTTACAAAGGTTCACCTACTTTTTCCACACTGTACTGTAAACTTTAACATGTAGTGTTCAATAAAACCATGCAAACAAATAATATTGTGTGTGTGTGTTATTAGTTTAAGCAGACTGTGTTTGTCTATTGTTGTGACTTGGATGAAAATAGATCAGAACACATTTAATGACCCATTTATGCAGAAATCCAAAGTAATCTCAAAGAGCTCACTTTTTTTTCTTGCAACTGTAGACCCATATTGTGCCTGTAACGAAGAGGAGGCAGGATGCAATTGCAAGTCAAATGTATTTTTAGACATATCAAAAAAGAAAACAAAATCTGAGCCAAAGAAAGTAAACACTAACACTTAAAGACTATAAAACAAAAGATAAACTAGGTCTTTAGAAGCAAAGAATAAAACACTATAAAGACAAAAGACCAGAACTGTAGACCAAAATAGCAAACATGTAGGACAGGGTCAAACAAAAAGCACGACAGAGAACAAAGGAGCACATGAGGTATTTATGAACAGGGACACACTAGGGACACCTGTGGAGGTAATGAGGGGGGCGGAGTTACAAATGAAACAGGAGGGGTTACAGATGACAAGGCGGGGCTAAGGCGGAGACAAGACCAAAACACAACAGTAGCACATGGCTGGGAAACATGACAGGTAAACAATAGAGAACAGGACAGGAGCAGGAAGGAACCAAAAAAAAGGAAAGACACTGGACAGACTCAGGCTAAGGTGTGACAGTGCCAGACCAGTGGGTAAAACCTGCAGAAGCTCATCTACACTTTTTTTTCTTCTGCATTGACCTGTATTGGCTGAACTGGGTGAGTGCCCAGGACCCTCTAAAAGTTATTACACTGATAGAGGAAGACAGGTTAAATTATAATTTTAATAGAATTTAAAATAATGTATTTGAGAATGAGAAATTACAATGGGTTTTATGACAACCTCCACAGAAGTAGCTTAAAACTCTTTACAGATCTTTTTTTTTCCTCTTAGTGTGAAGCCCGCACTTTTTTTTTAGTAGCAGAAATGAGAAACCTTCAACAAAAAAAAAGAAATGCAGAGAAAAATAAATATGCATTGGATGGCCAATCTTGGTGGTGTGAATGATTTTGTTAAAAACTATTAATAAGGATTAATGATGATTAATAATTAATGAATGAATTCCTCTTTGTATCAAACTATCCACTTATTTATTAATTTGACATAAACGCACACATTTTTTACTTTTTTTTTTTATTAGGGGTGTCAACAGCAAAGCGTTAACACTCATAATTAATTTGGAGTCAGTAACATGTCAGTATTTTTTATGCTTTACGCCACCAAATACCGTCCATGCACATATTTTTTTCTGGAGTGGTGAGAACATGATCTGGTATCTATTTGACCCAGCTATCAAACATACCTTTTTTTATTTTAATTAAGATAAACTGCTGATAAGGTGTCTCTGCTACTCCATGCCGTTTACACGCACTGTATGTGCTGCAATCACTGCTCATCACTGCTGGCAGCCGCATGATTCTTTTCGCTATAATTACTTTCTGGTTCCCGTGTCAGACAGCTCTGACCAATCAGAGGAGAAAATGTGCTCGAGTGGTTTACCGGTGCACATTTTGGTGCGTTTAGGTTTGTGGCTTTGTGAAACCAAACCAAACAGAGAGAGAAAACGCTCCAATTAAATGAACTCATCAACTGATCCGGACCATAGAAACTTTCCCAACTACAGGTGTGAAAACGTTCTTTTATACTCAGCAAATTAAGTTCAAATTCAGAAATCCTTACAACCAAGCTGAAAAAAAGTTTCCTCTATCCAATTTATCATGCATTCTTTATTTCAGCGCCTTATATTGGCTTTATCTCCAATTATATACTATACTCCATTTTAATTGACACCACTAATATAAATATAATTGCATTTTTTCATTCTTTTATTTACATTTTAATATACACCATACAAACTTGTGTCTTAAAAAGAACAAGTGTTGTCAATATTGTTGTGATTAATTGCATACATTTTTTTTTTTATCAAATCACACCACTAATTTGAATTCTACAACAACATTTCTATACTTATTATGCCCTTATTACATATATTGGACCCACTATAAATTGCCCTGAGGTGATCCATGACCATCTTAAGACCTAAGTCTTTAGTTCGGGCAACTAATGTCAGAGCAAATGAGAAATCTGTACAGTCTGTCATCACTAAGTCTAACCTCTAGCTTGTTAGTGTCAAGCAACTGTCGAGATATGAGTTTTTCTTTAGCTGTCGCGGATTAAATGAGAACCTTTCAAAGCTTGGACGGAAGCTTGTATGAGATTTTAGCTGAACATGGGTTTTAATTTGTCTTCTACAGTAAAACAGACTAGTGGTTCTATGGTACACCCTGCGTAAGATGTGTCATGATGTTCTTTGCTGTCTTACACCCCATCAACAGTGTGCTTTCCCACCATTAAAATGGCATGAGAGTTAATTGTGGTGGTCTGGAAGTGAAGTGTGTTCAGGTTAATTTCTGGCATTGCTAATTTGCCAGCGGAAAACACAGGTGCTCCACTGACTGATTAAAACCCTGACAACAGGCAATCATCAGAGTCCATTGCTATTGTTGCACCATGCAGTGCACAAACTCAACTTTTAACTCAACAATAAACAGAATAAAGAATAAAATAATATTGCTGTTCCCTTAAATGAGCTGCTGGTGTATGATAACAGAGTAAACAAGCAGTCAGTATCCTCTGCTGAGACGCACAAAAGCACTGCGCTGTTAAGATACGAACATGCCAAAGTCAAAGCTCACCTGGCTCTTAAAAGCAATGAGAAGTGATACACTGATTGGTTTATTTCACGTTACACCCAAAATTAACCACACCCATGATTAATTAAGAGATTCAGTTCATGCCTTTGTGCTGCGCAAGATTATTATTTTTTTTTTAACTCACTATACCAAAGCATAGACTGTGTATAGCTGGACTGAGCATCGTCTCTCAAAGGTGAAGCCAACACAGGTCGGGCGCCCCCTGCTGTTCGGTTGCAGAAAGCTGTGTAACCCCACCCATCCCCATAGGTTTCAATGGCAAAACAGACAACTTTCAATCAAGTTTTTTTCCCAATATACTGTAATTCTACGTCCATTATTTAAATGCAACAGCTAGTGTAACCTCTGCTTATATTGTCAAATTTTTATCCCCACAGAATTCGTTTTTTAAACGTTCTTCAGCTCTTTTCAAAAAGGTGTGGTTATTGTAAAAGGGCTGGGTTACACCTAGCCTTGGTGGCACCAATGACTGTATGGGTGGGACCATAGACTGTGTGAGCTCTGTGGAGTCAGCCCTCAGGGGCGGGGTTATTTAAATGAGTAGGCTGTCTCTCCTCAGTCTTTCTCCCTCCTCTCGTCTCCAATTTTGGCTCCATTTTTATTGAATGGATGGGAACAGCGACACGACGTCCATCTTTTTTACAGTTTCTGTACCAAAGTAACACTGACATGCCCTAAATTCAGCTGCGTGATCTGCAATTAGTGCAATAATGCGATCTGTTACTAAAATAGGGCCATATATCCCATATGCAACATACTGTAGGGCTTTTAAAAGACTCAAGATTAGAACATGGCTGTTTGTTCCCTCTGCCAGTTCCTAAAAGTTCTGCTCGTGAAGGCCTAACCAATGGGAGAGCATGTTCAGCTATATTGACTACCAGTGAGAAAAAACAAACTGACAGCACAATGTTAAACATATTTAGCTGACAATTAATCCACAATAAGGTATACTAGGGATTTACAAAAGCAGTTTTCCTATAAGTTTTAATGTGTATTTATCACACGTTATTTTCACAAATAAACAGGACTTAATAAAGTATTTGGTACCACTTTAAAATAAGGGTACCTTTATAAAGGGTTTATAAATGGTTTCGTTTATTATTGGTTACTAATTAGGTTGTAAATGCCTTAAAAATCATTAATAATCAGTTATAACACATAGAAATGTAGACATGTACATAGACCTGTTGTTTGCCAAATAGTGGACCCACAGCCACATAACTGATTATTAATTATTTTTAAGGCATTTACAACCTAATTAGTAACCAATAATAAACTAATTGTAAACCATTTATGAACCCTTTATAAACCCTTATTTTAAAGTGGTACCAAGTATTTTGTTTTTTTAAACACACCAAAATGTGACAGAAAGACACCTAAATAAAAAAAAATCTTAAATATACAGCAGCAGTAGTTAAAAAATGCAAAATGATGCAAAGTTTTGAGTACTCTCTCCAAGTGGCTCAGTGATAGTATTGCTCATAATAGTGATGTGCTATAACACATGTGCTCATATACATTAGTCAGTGTCTTCTATTGGCTGGCTGGAGGTCTATTTAGCTGGCCTAAAGAACACCGTCCCCCCCCCAACACACACAAACACACCTTCTTTATAGCCTACCATCTTTCAGTTTTTGTTTTTTTTTGTTGAATAAGTTGAAGAAATACTTGACTATCTGCCCTTCAGGGAATGAAGGCAATAACCTGTGAGCACAAATCCGTCTGGTCATATTCCGCAGGGTTAAATTCAGCATGCCTCCAGCTGTCTTCTGTATGCTATAATTTCCTATTTTATAACACATGTAGAAAAAAAGAAATCCATTTCCTAAATGTGTTGGAACGTTCTGTAAAAAAAAAAGAAGAAGAAAAAAAAAGTGGTTTCAGGGCCTTTTTCTGACAAAAAAGTGCCTCAGGGCTTGCGGAAGAGTTGAATTAATCCATCACACGTTTCTCTGTCTCCTCCCAATTAGCTTCCATTAAAACGCTGAAGGAACTTCGTTGGCACGACTCTAGATGGAATGTGCTTCCTGATCAAAGAGCAAATCTCAACTCAAGCCAAATGCCCATTCAAACTGCTTCACTTTTCATTAGTACTAGTGCTTCTTATGTCCAGTATGCATATCTACATCTACATCTACGTTTTCCCTGAAACGTAAGGATGGCAACATTGGTTCAGTGGAAAGAAATCGGTAATAAACCATGTTTTAGTCATTCTAACACATTAAATGGCAACCCAGTTGTTAGCCCAACCCATCTGTGGGTCCAAGTTTCCTTCAACCACTTTCCAGCTACTTTTAAATGAAGTCCTCCAGCATTAAGCTGTGGAGCAGAGGGAGTGTGTTCTTTGGAACAATGGTGCTCCATCCACTACTTTTGGGATGAGTTTGTGAGGTAAGCTGGTGAGCATCCAACACCATAACCAACCTCACTGACAACACTGTTGTCAGTTAATGCAATCATATTCTGACAGCTATGCACAGCAAAATAAGCCTTAATAATCAAGATGAAAAGTTTTTTTTTTTTTTTTTTGTACAGTGCAGGCCACAAATGTGGACACACCTTCTCTTTTTAAATGCGTTTTTTTTTTTTTTTTCATGACTATTTACATTGTAGATTCTCACTGAAGGCATCAAAACTATGAATGAACACATGTGGAGTTTTATGTACTTAACAAAAAATGAGCTGAACCTCCACAGTCACCGGACCTGAACCCAATCCAGATGGTTTGGGGTGAGCTGGAGCACAGAGTGAAGAAGACAAAGGGGCAACAAGTGCTAATAAACACCTCTGGGAACTCCTTCCTTCAAGACTGTTGGAAAACCATTTCAGAGACCACCTCTTGAAGCTCACTGTGAGAATGCAAAGCAGTAATCAGAGCAAAGGGGGGCTGTTTTGAAGAAACTACAACATAATTTTTATCTTTTTTTTTTGTCATTTCACATTTTTTGTTAAGTACAAAACTCCACATGTTTTCATTCATAGTTTGGATGCATTCAGTGGGAATCTACAGTGTAATAGTTGAAAATAAAGAAAACACATTTTGGCCTGTACTGTATATCCAAGAAATATTAAAACACTGCCCTCTCACAATCATCCAGAAGATATTCTCAATTATTTTTTATCTGTAACTATTATTCCTGTACCGTTAGCCTTCAGCCTTTGGGAGACCTGACCCTGCTCCGGTCCCTCTAGAGGCAGTGACCTGCCGTGACATGTCGGCAGATCAAATCCCTTCCATTTACTAAATAAGCCTACTCAGTGTGAGACTTGGCTTTGGATCAATGTGCAAATCCTACCCAGTCCCTCAGAGCTGTGTGGGCAGCGTGTCCACTCTGTATTCACAGGGGCCCGTTATCTGCCACGGCAGTTCTTGCAAATCCACAGGGTGTTGCTGATTGAAGGCTTATCATCAGATCAAGCAAATTGACAGTGATAACATAGGAGGAGGGCGGCGAACCCCTGCGACCTGAGAAAACTACGCCTGTCTGAAATCAATACCGCAAAAACCAGACAACACACCCAGAGTCTCGACACACACCGAGCTTCATCACAGCGAAGATGACAATGGGCGCAAATTAACCAATTTGGTCAGCTACGCATGCATTGTCTCCAACTCTGCATGCGGGAAGAAATTTCCCGCTAATCTTCGCAGTATGTGCCCTTTCATAGCATAAGCCCTTTATCTAATCATAGTATTATCACGCTGTGGAGCTGGTGAGACTGACTAATTGCGTAACTGAATATTAATGCATGTGATTTGTTTGACGTTCGTGGTGACTGATCCTTAGCCTCTACAGGATTTATGCTTTCACCCCGAGATCTATGTGATAGCTTTCTTAAAATCTGTAATCTGTGAGCCAACTGTCCTTCTGTAAAATAAAATATTAGGTCTCTTGATTGGATCATCAAATACTAGCCTAGTTTCTCTATGACTTTCTTCTTTTCAGAAAATTAGAAAAGTCCCCAGAACTTGTCTGTCTGTTGGATAGATTGGTCATTCCTTCAACAGAAGGAAGAGTTTGAGAACTTTTGAACCCTAAAACTTAAAACTACCAAAGAACATCTGTGCTTTTTGTGAAGGCAGATCAGTGTAAACCTTTGGCTCCATGCCTCCATTTCTATTGCCAGGCATTAAGCTAGAGTGGTATAAAGCTCTTCCAGCATTGATCTGTAGAGCAGCTGAGTTGGGCAGTTGGGAATCATCAAGTGAGCTGGGGTGGTTATCATCCAACACGTAACTTATGTAATGCCCACTAATGCCGGACTCTTGTCACGTAATGCAACCAAATCCTCCCAGCAATACTCCAGAATCTAGTAGAAAATCCAGTCAGAAATCCATACAGACATACAGACAATAGAGACAGATTCTCCAACAAAGAGAAGGAGAAACTCTTTTTGTAATCAACTTGACCGTTCTTGAAAAAGTCCTCTTTGTGGGCTTCTTTTTTGTGTTTGTTCTCTTGTATGATAGATTGGGTGTTCTCTTTTAACAGAAGGATCTGAGAACTTTTTGTACCTAAATCCTGAACCTTTGTGCCATTTTTGCAGCCAACTCTGGAAGAAAGAAAGAAAGAAAGAAAGAAAGAAAGAAAGAAAGACATTTTCCTCCCTTAAAACGCTTCACTTTTAAAGCTGTTTCACAACTCAGACATCAGGTACAGACAGGAAGTCCTTGTTGGTTAGGTGTGGGGGGTGGGTGGGGGTTTGTCGTTCCTTGCCAGGCTCTATGTCCGGCAAATCAGGCCGGTAAACAGTTGAGCTCGTTTCCTCAGCTGATGGTACGGACATAAAGAGTGAGAGTAGAGAAAACGGACGCCGCCACGTCTTTCTCCAGTGACAGCTATAAAGTCAATACAATCAATCTCTAATGGCCTCTTCCCCTCTGATGGTCCCTGTTTAATCAGAGTAAGAGCAGGAGGTAGCCTCCTTGCCCGGCCACGGCCATTAATTTTGCCTCCCCAGTTGGTTTGTTTGTTTTTTTATTGCCTCTCCAGTGAGAGGCTGGCATTCATCAGGCATCTGATTGAGCCCTGCTCAATACTAAAGCGGTAAAGCGAGAAGAGACGGATGAGCCGAGGCCCTGCTGCATCACTGCTCAAAGCAAGCCGAGCGTGGCTCCCATCTGGAGGCTTGAGCTTTTTTCCCTTCCCCTACGTACACTAGGCCATGTGCTGTCTGCAAGCTGCATGACTTCCCCTCGCTTTCCGTTGATACTGCCTGCTAGGAATATCGATAGTAGGCTCAGACAGAGTGGGTGTGAGATCCCTCTCTGATCCTGGCGCACAGTGCCCACTCTTAAGTGATAGTGTGACCCTCCATACAAGTGTGCAGTTGGACTCAGCGATAGCCTCTCAGTCAAACATTCAGAGGAAACCGGGGGGGACACATGGATGGGATCGGGGTTTGATTTGGCCTCAGTGGCCAGTGGGGCGGCTATCGTGTGGTCAGAAGTAAGTGCAAATGGGCTGATCAAAGGAGCTGTCAGGTCTCCAGTTCTCGGAGAGGCAGCCCCTATTCCCCACACTCATTAGCCGTCGCTCACTCCTCCAACCAACCCAACCGACGAGCGCCTACTGCCTTGTCTGTGGAGTCCCACTGCTGGGCCAGCAAAGAGGCCCTTACGATCCAGTCCAATGAGCCAGGCTATTAAATACGACTGTTCTGGCTGTTCTCTCTGTCACACACAAAACCTGAGAAGCAGAACTGGGACCGCCACAGGTTTAGTTTAAAAAAAAAATAAAACAATGAAAAAGAATGGACTGTTCAGGTTGTCCATGTTAAACTCCAGTTTATGCAGTGTAAGCTCCCTTGGGTTTGAGTAGTATCATGAAATAGACTGTCAAGATGGAGAGGCAACGAAATGATGAGGAAAATCATCCCCAACATCGTGCATCTAAAAATCTAAAAAAAAGTTTTCCATGATACCACTCAAACGGGAGGGAGCTAAGACCTAATAAAGTGTGAAAGGGGCTTTACTTCAAAGAGTTTAACACGGACAACCTAAACAGTGAGCTTTCTGGGCCCAAAGTACCAGAGACACAACAAGAAATGCCAATCAACCATTCCAACAAGCATCTTCTGTCTTGTCTGTGGGGTCCCAATGCTGGACCAGAAAAAAAGCAATTATGGTCCATTCCAATTAACCAGGCTATTAAATACGACTGTTCTGGCTGTTCTCTTTGTCGCACACAAAAACCAGAGAAGCAGAACTGGGACCTCCACAGCTTTGGCATTAAAATAAAGAAAAAAATGAAAAAGAATGGACTGTTCAGGTTGTCCATGTTTAAACTCCATGGACAGAAGTCCCTTTTGCAAGCTGTTTATGCAGTGTAAGCTCCTTTTGGGTTTGAGTGGTATCATAAAAAATGATACCACTCAAACTGGAGGGAGCTAACACCTAATAAAGTGTTAAAGGGGCTTTACTTCAAAGATTTTAACATGGACAACCTGAACAATGGGCTTTCTAGGAACAAAGTACCAGAGACTTAACAAAAAATGACCATCAAACCTTTCAACAAGTCATTATGATCCAATCCAATAAGTTGTGCTATTAAATTGCTATTAATTGATTGTTTAGACAATGAAAATGAATAGTCTGTTCAGGTTGTCCATGTTAAACTGGACAACCTGGACAAACTCCCTTTTAACTCCCTTTCTTCCTTTATTCAGTCTTAGCTTCCTAGGGTAGTATTGAGTGGTATTGTGGAATAGACTGTCAAGGTAGAGAAGCAATGATGAGGAAAATCATCCACCACAACATCGTCCACCTAGAAATCCAAAAAGCTTTCTCAGTCAGTGTGACACAGAGCAGAGATTGCCTGTCTCCGATTCAACGCACAATTCCGTGCCTTGATTACTTAGTGGCCGAGACGTTTTTATTCACGTCGGAGCTCTCCCTCGTTTAAAAGTGTACAGAATACAAACATTAAAAGCATTCATGTGTCAGAAGCTTGACAAGATAATATAGGATTTCACATAGGCCTTGTACGTTAGATTAGGTGTCTCATTCCTTGCTGCTCCAGCCGTTTTCAGAATCCAGCCAAGAATGAGAAGATCTGCTTATTCAATTAATGTTGCAATCAATGGCTAAATGTACCTACCTCCATTACAGGGAGTCAAAAATGAAATAAATAACATATTTAATGGATGACGCTGGATGATGGTGGCTGACAGCAGCGATGAATCAGTCTAATTGAGGGATCCGTGTGGGGTTATTTATGAGGTGATTTTGTTATAGCTTTTTTAACTTTGCAAAAGACATCTTCCCTCTGTTCTGGCTGGGTAGGGGGCGTTCTGTCATGCTGTGTCGGCCCATTCCGTTCCAATCTGATCCTCAGCACTGCTGGTGCGACAAAAGCTCGAAGCCGAACTCGAAGCTGATCACTGTGGCTTTTTTTTTTTTTTCTTTTCGGGTCAGCAATTCTTTTATTATTAACGATAAGCAAAATGCTGCTGAGACATCAACAACAACATTGCCAACTGGAATTGAAAACAGAAACTCGTCCCTCTCTGTCACACTGCCAGCGCCATCCATAACGCCTTTCTCCTCGAGGCCCCGCTCTCATTCACACCCGCAATGTGACCCGGCAGGTCAGGAATCGCCTGAATAAGACGAATGTGTCAGAAACAGGGTCTGCAGGCCAAGTCAATGGTCTGTCCAAGAAGGTCAAAATAGTGTCATCCAGCTGGCACCGATAGCGGTGTGCAGTTTCTGAATACACACTGAATATATGCTGCTATATGCTCATATGTCAGCTGTTGGTATTGATTAAAATACATATAGAGCTTTATTCTAAACTCTGTACAGCCCTTTTCATTTACAACCACCTTTTAACAAGCTTTTAATGAATGATGTGTTTCAGCACAACTGGTGACGTGTTTAGTAATGCTTTTCCCATGAACTGGGCTTTCTCTTAAATGCTAAATGGGGTCTAATGCTTTGCATTTATGAGCAAAATTACATTTTATGGCTTTTGGAGGATCATTTATAGTTAAAACAGCAGTCAAGCCAAAAATACAAGTGCATCTAAAAAAAAAAAGAATTTATATTATTGAAAAGTTTTTTTTTATTTTAGGTCATTCAGTTCAAGTTCAAAATGTGAACCTCATATATTATATAATATTATTTTTATGTATTACACAAAGTGATCTATTTTTACAGCCAATAAAAAACCCACAAATCAGAGTCTCCAAAAATGTTAATATTATATAAGGCCAATTAATACTTTTGGAAGTGTGGGCAGTGTGCCAAGTCCTGCTGGAAAATGAAATCTGCATCTCCATAAAAGTTGTCAGCAGAGGGAAGCATGAAGTGCTGTAAGATTTTCTGGGAAAACACTGCACTGACTTTGGACTTGATAAAACACAGTGGATTAACACCATCACTGATTGTGGAACCTTCAAACTAGAGCTCAATAAGCTTGGACTGTGTGTCTCTCCACTCTTCCTCAAATCAAGACTCCAGGTCCCTTGATTTCCAAATGAAATACAACATTTACTGGTGGTCAATGATGGTTTGGAGCACATAATTCCTTCAGAAATATTGATATAATACTGGCCAACTGCAGCTTAAGTAACTAACACACTTACATTAAAGAACTAACACAGGCGATGACTGATAAACTCATAGATCCACATTACGAAGAACTATCACACACAGACAGGTCCAGAAAGTAACATTTATCACAGGATTTAGTTTGAACTGCCTGATTGGCTCTGCATATAGTTGAGCTACAGTTTAAAGGTTTATAATTTCATTATCAATAAGCTGAATTTTGGGCACCGAGTGGTCCAGCGGTCTAAAGCGCTGCCACTATGAGCGAGAGGTCGCAGGTTTGAACCCCCGCTCATGCAGCTTCGCCATCAAGCTGACGGTGCTTAGAGGGAGCACAATTGGCCCTGCTCCCTCCGGGTGGGTAGATGGCAGTCTCTCCCCACATCACTCCTAGGGTGATGTCTGCAGCACAGCGCTTCTGTGAGCTGATGTATCAGAACCGAGCTGCTGCGCTTTCCTCCGAAAAGAAGCGGTGGATGACTTCACATGTATCAGAGGAAGCATGTGTTAGTCTTCACCCTCTTGGTGTTGGGGCATCACTAGTGATATGGGAATCCTAATGAGTGGGTTGGGTAATTGGCCTTGTAAATTGGGGAGAAAATGGGAAAAATTAGAAAAAAAAGCTGAATTTCATAATAAAACACCACATCACCATCAAGTATCAGGGTAACATGCAAAGATCACAAAAAATTACGGCCCTCAACTCTAACTCAGTATAATGAATGATGAATTTGTAATTTGTAAAAAAAAAAAAATCAAATACAGACATAGCCAGACACACAGTCATTATAATAACACTGTTTCACTTTGTAGGTGTTCATTGCAAAAAAAAAAAAAAACAACTTCACAATATACAGTATATGTGGCCATATGGATACAATATGTCCTCACACGTTTTTTTTTTATATTGTTTTAGCAAAACAGATTTACACACATTAACAATGTTTTTTTTTGTGGAAAATTACATTAATTAAGGCTGGTATCGTTTTGGCACTGAACATTCAGTTTTTCTCTCTTATCCTAAGCTTGCTGTTGACGGTTACTGTTTTTGCCGCAGCTTTCAAACACTGTGTCATAAACATACAGCACAGTAAGTAGGCGGTCCTGCTCGCAGTTTGTTTGTGTGATTAGCTGCGGCCATAGTAAACCGAATGCTAATTCCAGACGCTTTGTGGATGCATGCAGGGCTCACAAGGCACTTCCTGCACTGTGTCTGCGCTCGTACGTCCATCTGGCCCTTTGTATGCATTGTCTAGTCCTATATGAAGGAAAGTAATGGCAGGCTGCCACGGTCTGCCGCCGCCTTGGCTGGATGCAGTCTGGAACAAAACACGTCTGGGTGTATTTAGATCACAGGTGGCTTTTGAAAGTATAAACATGGGTTTTGTCTAAGTAATTATGAATTAGCAGTGAAGCACAACGTCTCCCAACAAAATAATATTTCACTTCGCTTTGAATGTAATACAGAAGGATCGTTTGAAAAAGCTAAATTATAATCCTAAACCACATGTGTCAAACACAAGGCCCGCGGGCCAAATGTGGCCCGCCACGTCTTTTTATGTGGCCCGCGAGAGCTTGTAAGATCTTAGTGTCTATAATAAATAAGTCAGAAGCGTTCTTTGACCAAAAAATACATTTCCCACAATGCTTGTCGATTGTATTACCCGCAAAGTTACGGCTTACTGCCACTACACGGCAGTGTAGTCATTGATGTGGAAACCCTGCCGGAGGGAAGGTGTAACTTCGCGGGTGGAATTGAGACATATAAATGTTTATCCCATAATATCCAGAAAAAGAGAAGTTGATGCAGACGGACGGCTGTGCTTCAAGGCGAAAGACCGGTATGCCTTTTGTGTTACGAAGAGTGTTACTGACCAAAATAAACACTTTTTAGGAGAGATATAAGTTCTGTGTAAACATTTATAAGACAATAGCTGACAAAATCTGTTTTAATGACGTTAATAAACATCACTGTGACAGCGCTAGTCGCAGTTTCACCGCAGCAAAGTACGAGGACGTGAATCACTTATCTAACCAGCCTTTACTGATTTCTGCCCTCAATAACCCTTTCAATAACCTCCAATAGCCTTTAATAGTCTTCAGTAGCCTTCAACAGTCTAACCTTGCAGCCGTGGTGTGTCCACTAAACTCCGTAGTTATAAACATCCTGAGGTTAGCAGCGCGATAACTGACCTGTTTATAATGTAATCCCAGCAGTGACTCATGCTCTAAACGGCTGCTGTTAGCTGATTGGGCTGAAAGATGAACTGTAGAGAGCTGTATTATTCGGTTAGAAAAATCTTTATTTCATACACAGAAGAACTTAAAAATTGTAAAAACGCTCCAGACTGGCTGAGCTGAGCCCTGTAGCCCGTGGCTGGGCTGTAGCTCTGACTCAGTAAAGACTGCGGACTTGTGGTGCTGCTGCTGCAGCTCCCACTAGTGGTTGGATGAGGAACTGCTAAATCTGAGGAAATGCTATGTTCTTAACAGCTCACAATTTTTGATTTTATATTTATTAAGCCTTATTTCAGTTAATAATTTCAAAGTTAATATAACTTGATGTCATTTCTATTCACTTGAATAGTTTGGTTCTTGATTGATGGAGTTTTTGGATTTCATGACATGACAAATTAAAAGGATTTATGTTAATAGAGCAACAAGCAAACATTTTTTCCATGCAACTGTAATATTTGATTGAATAAATAATATATTGAGAGTTATTTAACATTAAGGAGTAATTACATTCATTTACATATATTACATTTGGTTACATTTTATTACATTTATAAGTTACATCTGGCCCTCGGAGGACAGCCAATATGCCAATGTGGCCCTCGGCCAAAATGAGTTTGACACCCCTGTCCTAAACGATTCAAATTTGCCGGAGGACACCTAGGGCTCAGCAAAGCTCCATGCTGTTAAGATAAAAACATGCCAAAGTCAGAGCATACCTGCTTCTTAGAGGGAATGACAACTGGCACACTGATTTTTTTATTTTTTATTTCACTATGTTTATTACACCCAAAACACACCTATGATTAATTAGAAGAATTAGTTTATGACTTTTATGTTTTTTTTTTGTTTTTTTTTACGCCTAAAATCCAGCTGTGTGACCCGCAATAGCGCTATGGATCACTAAAATAGGGCCCCTAGACAGGTTTTTCTGATGGTTGTAGGGGTGTCCCATATGGTATGGTACACTACATAATATTGTGACAGTAATATTGTGATTATATCATGATAATAGCTGTATTCTTTATTAAAAAATGTCTTTTATTTACTGTGAAACTTGGTAATGGTAATGTTGTATCAGCTTTTTGTGGTTATTTGAGCATCCATGAGTCTCCTAATGGCACAGTTACAAGAGTTACTGCGAACATGGAGATATTAGAATAGTAAACTAAGTATTTATCTGCTCATTTACACATCATCAAACCCAGGAAATGAAGAATTAGAACTGAAGAGAAGTGTCTAAATAAAAAAAAAAACTGCACAACAGTTTTCATTCGATCTACAAATTACCCTTAATTACAATGTTTTAAATGTTTTAAAAGTATTTTTCTGCATGTTTGGCCAGAATTACACATTCTCACCACCAACTTACAGACTTTTTTCCACAACTCACAGTGGAGACAATCCAATGTAACACAAGGCTAATATTACAACCTACATTGGACAGCACAGTGCAAACAGACAAGCAACTCAGACAAGCAACAGCCAAAATCACATTTATTATTTGACGGTGCCTTTATTTAGAAAAATGCCCTCTCTACCACACCCAAACAAACTTAACAGAACATAACAACAGCCCAATGGAGCTCTAGTCACGTAACTTCACAGTTTTGGGTTTTTATGCAGGTCCCAGCTAACTTCCTAATCAGTCTAATGCGAGCCAGCTGGGACAAACAGGGGTGGGTGGACCTACGAGATTCCACATACATATCCTACAGGTCACTACAGCTTTGGTTAGCTTCCATAGAACATAGCAAAAGTCTTGGGACACAACTCTAACTGGTAGGTCAGTGTATCTTCACTAAATTAATTAAACAAACTATAGCTTTTTTGTAAAAACTGTTGTACTGAACTCTCTGGATTGCGGCATTGTCTGTGGGCACACCTCTAATCAGTAGGCAGACAAAGTAGAAAGCAATTTGTCTTTGACAAAGTCTTCTCCAACTCTCGAACGAAAATGAGCATGTGCAAATAAAGCAATGGCAGTAAATAAACAGGCTGGCGTGATGATTGATGTTTTTCCCCCTCTTCCAGCACATGCAAACAGCGCTTCCTCCCTCAACAGTTTTCAATTATGTGCCACCATATTTCAGCCAGAATAATCTGTGCTCTCGAGTGTAGAGCAGCGGCCTTGACGCTCTGAATTTCAACTGCCATTTCCACCCTGCGCTTGGAAAAAGAGAGAGAGAGAGAGAGAGCGAAAGAGAGAGAAAGAGGCTGAAGGAAAGTTTGTCAAAACTTTGGCAGCTCTTGCTCTCACTCACTGTCTTTCCTTCTCTCTTATTTCCAGTCCCCCTCTCTCTCTATTTCTCTATCCGTCCTTCGCTCCCTCTTTTCTTTGCCGCTCAAGCTGAGGAGATAAGCTCCACATGGTTAGAGGTGTGCGGGTGCGGCTGAAGCACGAGTGCCACTCAGCATTCAGGCCCAGTGACCTGTCTCGGCGCGGAGCTGTGAAGCTGTCGCTCGGTACCTTCATGGCATTGAGCACATTTTGTGGCGTGGGCTGGCCTGGGCCGACGTGGCTTGAGTCTGAGAGATAAGCTCTCATCACTCTATTTCTTTCTCTGTCTGGTCTTTCCTTTCTTTAATTTTTTTGAAAGCCCAAAGTTCAGGGTTTAAAAATCTGGAGCTAAACAAAAATAGACAAAAGCGTAAATTGTGTGAGTTTATTCTCCAACTTAACCCTCAGAACCCTACAGACAGATCTTCCATTCAAAATCGCACCTTGTGTTCTCAGCTCAATTACTCAGGAATCCCTTCACACATAAACATAATCCATATTTGGTTAGAAGGGACAGAACTTACTCTTTCTAAAAATAGTGATGACATCCCAGTGCAGTAAAGCTAAATCTACAAGAAACCCATTGAGAAAAACAACTAAAAAAGTAGTGAGATCTCCTTCCCCAACCAATTTTATTTGCCTTTTGTGCTTACTAGTGCATATTTATATGATGTATCAAACCAAAAAATAATATCAGTAAATATCAGACTCAAAAGTGTCCACAGAAAAAGTGTGAAACTACCTGCTTTACTCAAACTAAAGCTAGGTATGGTGTGCACACTACTTTATATAGTTTTTATTTTACTTGCACATTTTTACTAAGTAGTTATTTTGCACTAAACATTTTTATTTATTTAGATTAAAAAAGTTAAAATTTTTGTATATAGTTGGTTTCTTTGTGTGTCCTGATACTGAAAATACTGAAAGGCATAGGCTGCTCTGAGTGTCAGGTTTTTAGTATCTACATGTATCCTAGAGGTGTGATTATCAAGAAATAAAAAAAAGATATCTTAGGTGTGAATATATTTAAAGTCTATACATTCAAAAATAAGTAAAGTTTTGTCCAAAACATGACCAGTTCTAAGGAAAATATAACAATTTTGCTTCATTTTTCATTTTAAATGATTATATTTTTGAGCAGTTGTGTGGCTTCTGGAGTAAAAGAACTCATAGCATGTGTCTGTCTGATATAATTACTCTGTTATAAGACCTGAAAGAGGAACTGACAAAAACGGAGAAAAAACACACCAAAACAGCCTATGGTTATAAGGGTTAACACTGTAAAGGAGCTTATTGTAAAATTAACATTTTTTACTCTAGATGGGTTAAGTGTTTTAAGTCCCACAACAGTTCAGATTTAACTCCTGAACAGAGTTAAAAGGCTTTAAAACTCCCAGAAAAGAGTTACTCTAACTCTGTCATAGTAGAGTGTATTCGCTGGTCACGCATGTATACACTTAAAATGAGTTGATATTAACTCTCAGGGAGTTTATTCCAAAAAAAATAAAATTGCTGTGCACCAACCGCCCCCCTCCCCCCCTGCTCAATGGTTCTCCAGCCAGCCAGGCAGAGGGAGGGAGGGTGGCGGTCCACACGTCTGCAGGAAAAGAGCTGGCACAGGGATTAGTGTAAAAACTGTGCCTCCTGCTCCAGCTAGCACCTCTGCTTTCACGCTGTATCATATCCTGTTAAGTGTGTTTTCTTCTTCTCCTTCTTCTTCTTCCTCTTCTTCTCCTCCAGTTGGAGGCAACTCCCTCAACAATCCTCTTAAAGAACATCCCGGAGTCACCTCCCTTCACCGTAAGCCCCCAGACCGGGGTGAGAAAGATGGGATTATGCCTTCACGCCCCAATTGCGGGCATATTATGAAGATAAATGAACACCACCCCTCAGCAATATGGATGCACTTAATTGTTGCTTCACGGCCGATTCTCAGAGCTTCAACCTTGAGACTTCCTCTAATGATGTGCTTATTCCTTGTCAGCACTCTCCATATGAGGCTCGCTCTCACCTTGACTGCCGACTGGACCTTTAGAGTGGATACATTTGGCTGATTATTAGTCATGCCCCCTCTCTCTACCTCACCCCCCCACCCCCGTCCACCCCACGTACCCGCACTCAGGGCAGCAGACGCTGTTGGCACACGCAACAGCTGCTCCAAACACATGCTTGTCAAACCGATGATAAACGCTACCCTAAATTTGCCAGAGCTGCAAGTTAGCAAAACCGAAACGAGCATTAATTTACAACCTTTTGGCTCGCCAGCTGATTTACCTCGCTCAAGTCAAGTCAAGTGCCAAGAAGAGCTTCGTCATTCCGAACATTAAGCAAACAAACAAACAGAAATGTGACCATGTGGCAACCAAGATGTAACACAAATACGTTAGGACACAATATAATATAATATTAGATCACAACACAATGGAACAGGAGTACCAGGTGTACAGAAAGTTTCTGGCTCATAAACACGAAGGTCTGGAATTTTATAAAGTATTATAATCTAATCTGCTCAGTCTTATTTTTTTAAATTATGCTATTTATAGATACTACATATGTTTTAGTAAAATTACCTTGTTTTTTTATTCTATAAACTGCGGACACCATTTCTACCAAATTAAAAAAAAATAATAATTAAAAATTTTGTCATTTAGAGCAACATTTACGTGCAGAAAAAAAGAGAAATGGCTGAAATAACAACAAATAAAAAAAAAGATGCAGAGCTTTCAGATAACCTTAAATAATGCAAACAACAAAAAAAAGAAAACAAGTTCATTTTCATTGAAATCAAGTTTTAAGAGTTCAGATCAAATCAATATTTCATGGAATAACCCTGCTTTTTAATCACAGTTTTCATGCATTTTGGCATGCTCTCCTCCACCAGTCTTACACACTGCTTTTGGATGACTTTATGCCACTCACTCCTGGTGCAAAAATTCAAGCAGTTCAGCTTGGTTTGATGGCTTGTGATCATCCATCTTCCTCTTGATTATATTCCTGAGTTTGTTTGTTTTTTATTTGGTAAAATCAAATAAACTCTTTTTTTTTTTAAAGTAGTCTCTTATTTTTTTTCCAGAGCTGTACATCACAGCATATTTTTATGTGGTCAACAAGTGAAAATTAATACAAACTACTAAGTAAAATTGCAATATATTTATTAACAGTATCTTTTGTCATTTTCCACACTGAACTAGATGAATTATACACAGACATGCCAAATCGCACATAATAGCAGTTTGTATAAGTTGTGAGGTGTAATCTTGTGAATTGTGACTTAGAAAATGCATTTTTTTACTGCTCTTGTTGATTTCTTACAAAGTAGAACTTTTTACTTCTGTACTTAAGTATTAAAAGCTGTATATGTACTAGAGTACATTTTTGCACTTTACTTTCACTTAATACTTTTACTCAGATACATTGTTTACTCAGATACATTGTTTACTCAGATACATTGTTTACTCAGATACATTGTTCAGATACATTGTTCAGATACATTGTTTAAAAAAATACAAATCATTCCAAACCCACATTATCACTGTCACCAAGTTTGATGATGCTCATAATCACTGGGTTGCTAAGGAAAGAAAAAGAATACTTGAAATGAAATGAAGGGCAGTCAATCCAAAAAATGTAAAACAAAAATATTATGATGGAACTGGCTCTCATCAGGACTGCCACGGGAAAGGAAGACCAAAAGTTCCCTCTGATTTACCAGTCTTAGAAACCACAAGTCAACAGCACCCCAGATAAGAGCCACCTAAATGCTTTACACAGTATTTTGATTTTTTTTAACAATTTGACTGTAAGTTACTTTAGATTTACTGATGGATCTGATGGTAATGCTAGCAATGGTGCCAGATACCACATAACACCTTCAGAGGTTTGTATTAGATTAGTATTAATATTATGGCTGATCAGTGTGTGTGTATATATAATGTCCTATTTTTGCACAGGAATATAGTATATATAAATTAGTAATCCAGCGATAGTGTTAGTAAATGTGTTAGCTCACATTCTGTGTTAATTAATGTTAAATTACTCATTAACATCTCTTATTAAATGTCACTCATCCACTGTTTCACCACCTGTCACTTATTCTTTATCACCTCCCCCCCTCAATTTCACTCTCTCTCACTCTCTCTTTGTCTGTGTGAGCAGGGTGTGAGCTGACTCACTAAATGTTAATCTAAATATTCCCTCTGCTTCCCCATGTGGAGGAGAAAGCGTGGCACATACATCCAGAGAATCAGTTAACAGTTAATCTTGCATAAAGAGATCGGTGGCTGGAATTTTTTCATCATTTAACACTTAGTCATACAATTATATGAGCACAGGGGTTGAAACTTGGCCAAGCTCGGACCAATTCTGCTCAAATCCCCTCATTTATCTTCTTATTGTCCGGCACAGTCCAGTGCGCCATCAATTACACACTGCAGCAGTGCTGTAGGAGTGTGGAGGATAGAGCCGGACGATATCATAATTAATTCAACATCAGTTACAATTAATAAATGATTATTTTAAGGAAGGATGAACACTGCATTTTGTTGTTTCTATGTTTGAGTTCTTCCCCATGTTGCTAATAATAAACGAATAAAAAAGTAGTAAGAGAATTTTTAAAGAGTATTAACTATATTCAAAAACTATCAATAAAATTAAAGAAGTATTTTAAATAATTTATAAAATGTATTAAACCTTGTTTTTATTAAGTTAGAACTTTAAACATAACAGTAACAGTATTAAAATGTATTAAGAGAATTAAATAAGTATTTTAAAGAGTTTTATAAAATGTGTTAAAAATTATTATTTTTTTAAATTAGAACTTTAGAAATTTAGAAGGAATAAAAATAAATCTGATTTTGTTTTATGTATTGTAAAGTGTATTGTATTGTAAAAAAAAAAAAACAACATTGACCAAACTTTAAAAAAAGTATTAGAAAGATTCAACAAAAAAATATATTAACAGAATTAAAAAAATGAACTTTTTTATTTAATAAGAGACTTTAAAAAAACATTAACAGAAATACACAACTTTAAAAAATGTATTAGAAAGATTTAACAAAAACATATTAACAAACTAAAGTAGCAAAATTGTAAAAAAAAAAAAATATATATATATATATATAAAGGGAATAAAATATTAACTTTTTTATTAGAGAGATTTAAAATACTTAAGAGACTCAAAAGTATTAAAGGTATTAACATACATACAATAAAATGTATTAGGTAATACACTAAAATAACATAATAATAAATAAAATAACAGAAACTAAACAGTGAATTTGAAAAAAAATAAAAATAATGTCAATTAATTAGTCAATTTTGTATTGTAAAAAAACATTAACTGAACTTTAAAAAGTTCTGCTATACTAAATATTAGAATTGTAAAAAAAAACATTTATATAAATATGAAATTTTGTATTTAATAAAATACTTTAAAAAGTTATTAACGTAAATACACTAAAATGTATTATAATTATAATAAATAAATAAAAATAACAGAAATCGAACAGTATTAACAAAAAAATTGATTATGCAAGATAATAAAATAATCAGTTTAGATTTTTTTTTTATGTATGTTTGCTCAGTGCTGGAGGAGGCTGGTTGTTGTTTTAGCTGAAACAGTGCCCTCTGGCACACAGAGCATGGTTTTATCAGACCTTCCAGAGCGCATTACTGATATCAGCATATGCTTAATGCAGGCATATGGAGTGTGTAATGGAGGAGAGTAATTGTCCTGTCTGATGTAACAGCACAATATTTCTCACCAGGGTTATTTTATGATGAGTGATACTTGACAGCACTCTGCATGGGGATGAGTAATGTGGTGATATCTACTTATATCACAACAGCAGTACATTAAAAGCTCAGAGATCATCGAGCTGCATCATTGCAAACCTTTACACATACACTCTGACTCTCTCTCTCTCTCTCTCTCTCTCTCTCTCTCTCTATATATATATATATATATATATATATATATATATATATACTGCTCTCTCTCTCTCTCTCTCTCTCTATACTGCTCTCTCTCTATACTGCTCTCTCTATACTGCTCTCTCTCTATACTGCTCTCTCTATACTGCTCTCTCTCTATACTGCTCTCTCTCTATACTGCTCTCTCTCTCTCTCTCTATACTGCTCTCTCTATACTGCTCTCTCTCTATACTGCTCTCTCTATACTGCTCTCTCTCTATACTGCTCTCTCTCTCTCTCTATACTGCTCTCTCTCTATATACTGCTCTCTCTATACTGCTCTCTCTCTATATACTGCTCTCTCTCTCTATACTGCTCTCTCTCTATATATACTGCTCTCTCTATACTGCTCTCTCTCTATACTGCTCTCTCTCTCTCTATACTGCTCTCTCTATACTGCTCTCTCTCTCTATACTGCTCTCTCTCTCTCTATACTGCTCTCTCTATATATATACTGCTCTCTCTATACTGCTCTCTCTATATATACTGCTCTCTCTCTCTATACTGCTCTCTCTCTATATATATACTGCTCTCTCTATACTGCTCTCTCTCTATACTGCTCTCTCTCTCTATACTGCTCTCTCTATACTGCTCTCTCTCTCTATACTGCTCTCTCTCTCTATACTTTTCTCTCTCTATATATACTTTTCTCTCTCCCTCTATACTGCTCTCTCTCTCTATACTGCTCTCTCTCTCTATACTGCTCTCTCTCTCTACTGCTCTCTCTCTTTATACTTTTCTCTCTCTATATATACTTTTCTCTCTCCCTCTATACTGCTCTCTCTCTCTATACTGCTCTCTCTCTCTACTGCTCTCTCTCTCTATACTGCTCTCTCTCTATACTGCTCTCTCTCTATACTGCTCTCTCTCTCTCTATACTGCTCTCTCTATACTGCTCTCTCTATATATACTGCTCTCTCTCTATACTGCTCTCTCTCTATATATACTGCTCTCTCTATACTGCTCTCTCTATACTGCTCTGCTCTCTCTCTCTATACTGCTCTCTCTATACTGCTCTCTCTCTCTATACTGCTCTCTCTCTCTATACTTTTCTCTCTCTATATATACTTTTCTCTCTCCCTCTATACTGCTCTCTCTCTCTATACTGCTCTCTCTCTCTATACTGCTCTCTCTCTCTACTGCTCTCTCTCTTTATACTTTTCTCTCTCTATATATACTTTTCTCTCTCCCTCTATACTGCTCTCTCTCTCTATACTGCTCTCTCTCTCTACTGCTCTCTCTCTCTATACTGCTCTCTCTCTATACTGCTCTCTCTCTATACTGCTCTCTCTCTCTCTATACTGCTCTCTCTATACTGCTCTCTCTATATATACTGCTCTCTCTCTATACTGCTCTCTCTCTATATATACTGCTCTCTCTATACTGCTCTCTCTATACTGCTCTGCTCTCTCTCTCTATACTGCTCTCTCTATACTGCTCTCTCTCTCTCTATACTGCTCTCTCTCTATACTGCTCTCTCTCTATATATATACTGCTCTCTCTCTCGCTCTCTCTCTATATATACTGCTCTCTCTCTCTATACTGCTCTCTCTCTCTATACTTTTCTCTCTCTATATATATATACTTTTCTCTCTCTATATATACTGCTCTCTCTCTCTCTATACTGCTCTCTCTCTCTCTATACTGCTCTCTCTCTCTATACTGCTCTCTCTCTCTATACTGCTCTCTCTCTATACTTTTCTCTCTCTATATATACTTTTCTCTCTCCCTCTATACTGCTCTCTCTCTCTATACTGCTCTCTCTCTCTATACTGCTCTCTCTCTCTACTGCTCTCTCTCTCTCTATACTTTTCTCTCTATATATATACTTTTCTCTCTCCCTCTATACTGCTCTCTCTCTCTATACTGCTCTCTCTCTCTATACTGCTCTCTCTCTCTCTCTCTCTCTCTCTCTCTCTCTCTCTCACTCTATACTGCTCTCTCTCACACACACAACCAGCTCAACAGGTAACACTTTATAATACTGTTCCATAGTTAATAGATAACTAAGGAGGAACTAAGCAGTAACTAATTAATAGTGCTGCATTAACACCTAAATATTTTCTATTAACTACCAGGGAGTACTGAATAATTACTCAGTAGATCATACTGAACTAATATTTATAGTAGTTCACTATTAACTCCACAATTATTACTGAGACTTACATATCTCCTGAAGAACTACTTACTAATAATGTCTCATTTATAATAACTATTCATTACTTACTACTCAAATCAACATTAACTACTGAAAACCCTTACATGCCACCTGGGGAACTATAGATCTAAATCAGTCTAAAGGAATATTTGAGTTAAATGCATAATAATTGAAGGCATATTTGAATTAAGCAAGTGACACCATTTGTAGTAGTGGTAACCTTAATTACCTTATTATCCTCAGTTTCTTCCAAATATTAGCAACATATAGTAAAATACTTTAGTGTATTACTCTGCTTAACCATCATTTTTGGAAGAAAAAAATACATTATAACAGGGGTGTCAAACTCATTTTGGCCGAGGGCCACATTGGCATATTGGTTGTCCTCTGAGGGCCAGATGTAACTTATAAATATAAGAAAATGTAACCAGATGTAATATAAAATAAAATGTAATTACTCCTTAATGTTAAATAACTCTCAATATATTATTTATTCAATCAAATATTACAGTTGCATGGAAAAAATGTTTGCTTGTTGCTCTATTAACATAAATCCTTTTAATTTGTCATGTTATGAAATCCAAAAACTCCATCAATCAAGAACCAAACTAGTCAAGTGAATAGAAATGACATAAAATACAAGTTATATTAACTTTGATCAAAACGTTTGATACTGAAATAAGGCTTAATAAATCTAAAATCTAAAATTGTGAGCTGTTAAGAACATGTGACAGATTTAGCATTAGCTCAGATTTAGCAGTTCCTCATCCAACCACTAGTCGGAGCTGCAGCAGCAGAATCAGCACAAGCCCGCAGTCCTTACTGAGTCAGAGCTACAGCCCAGCCACGGGCTACAGGACTCAGATGAGCCAGTCTGGAGCGTTTTTAAAATTTTTAAGTTCTTCTGTGTATGAAATAAAGGTTTTAACCCCACTAACCGGATAATACAGCTCTCTACAGTTCATCTTTCAGCCCAAGCAGCTAAGAGCAGCCGTCACGGAGTCACTGCTCGGATTACATTATAAACAGGTCAGTTAGCGCGCTGCTAACCTCAGGATGTTTATAACTACGGAGTTTAGTGGACACACCACGGCAGCAAGGTTAGACTGTTGAAGGCTACTGAAGACTATTAAAGCAGGCAACGCAGCGTAAGCAAAAAAACAAAAACCACACACACACACCAAAATACAAGTTAAGATAAAATATGAAAACAACATAATAAAGCATAAATAATAAAATTGAATTGCGGGCCAGATGTATGCTTATTTTGTTAACCCGTGGAGGGGCCGTATGAAACCGCGTCGCGGGCCGGATGTGGCCCGCGGGCCGGTACTTTGAGACCCCTGCATTATAACGTAATATTATTGCATAGGAGATATTAATTAATTAAAGTTCTCCAGAAGGCATCTAAGACTCTAAGAATGACTGTAAGACTGTAAAAACTTAATAATCATTGCTTTAATATTTGGTATCAGCCTTGTAAAAGTGCATCTTCAGCCTTTGCAGACTCACAAACTTTTTTTTTTTACTGCGCACTATTAGGGTAATTACGGTAATTTCACAGCGGACGCAGCTCTCCTGGTCCTTCGTGTAAATCTCTGCTGCTGCTGTGCTGCTGCTGCTGCTGGAGGAGGATTAAGAGAGACTCTGCTGCTTTCATATTTCTGTATTTGATTGAAAATAAACTAGTAATCAAGATATTGAGATATTTTCCAGCTTATTTTACCCCCGGATCAGAGGAGGACTGTTTGTGGGTTGTGAAACAGCTTTAGGATGTGTGTAAGCTAGCTGCGTTAGCTAAGTTGTGTGTGTAGTTAGCGTTAGCCAGCTAAGTTAGCTAGGTTATGTGTGTGTTAGTTAGTTGGCTAAGTTAGCTAGGTTATGTGTGTGTTAGTTAGCTAGCTTAAATATGTGTTAGTTAGCTAGGTTATGTGTGTTCGTTTGCTAGCTAAGTTTACTTAACTAGTTTATGTGTGGGTTAGTTAACTAGGTTAAATGTGTGTTAGTTAGCTAGCTAAGTTAGCTAGGGGAATTGTGTGTGTTAGCTAGGTTAAATGTGTGTTAGTTAGCTAAGTTAGCTAGGGGAATTGTGTGTGTTAGCTAGGTTAAATGTGTGTTAGTTAGCTAAGTTAGGTTAATTGCGTTTGTTAGTTAGCTAGGGGAAATGTGTGTTAGTTAGCTCGATTAAATGGGTGTGTGTTAGCTAGTTTAAATGTGTGTGTGTTAGTTAACTAGGTTAAATGTGTTATTATTATTATTATTATTATTATTATTATTATTATTATTATTATTATTAATGTATATTTCCCTTTGTAATACTGTGTTCTGATCTGCAGTAACTCTCTAGTTATTAGTAATTATTTACCATGTGTTTCACTTTATAATACTGTGACATGATTTGCTGAAACTCCTAAAGAAGAACACAGTAACTCTTCAGTAATTAGTAATTAGTTAACATGTTTATCACTTTATAATACTGTGACATGATCTACAGTAACTCCTCAGTAATTAGTAATTAGTTGCCATGTTTCTCACTTTATAATACTGTGACATGATCTACAGTAACTCCTAAAGAAGAACACAGTAACTCATCAGTCATTAGTAATTAGTTACCATGTGGTGCTGTTAACTCCCGAAAAAAGAAGACAGGGACCCCTTATTAATTATCTATGAAGAACACAGGGACACCTAGTCCATTATCTAACACAAATATTTATTCATTAAAACATGATTTCCCCCAGAATAAGGATGTTGGACACATCCTACAGTAAAGCTGTATGTGAGCCATCACTTCTACTGAGCACATCTGCAGGAGGACTGAAGTGGAGCACAGTTTTATTATAAACACCTGTAACACACTGACAGAACATTACAAAAAGGGGGTTAAACAGACTACTGCACATTTCAGTGTGTCTAACATTTGGAAAATATTGAGGATACTAAGGTAAGTAAGGTTAATATATGATAAGTGGTGTCACTGACTTTAATACCACCACTGATAGAATAACCTGCAGCAGCAGATAAACACACTGATAGAGGCTAGCGGTCCGGCGCTGTGGAATTACCGTAATTACCCTAATAATGCGCATACAAAGTGTATGTGAGACTGCAAGACTGAAGATGAACGTTTATAAGGTTGGTGCTTAAAATTAAAGCAGTGATCATTAAAACAAAATAAAGTACAGTCAGTCTTAGAGTCTTAGATGCCTACTGGAGAATATAATTAATGTCTCCTATGTAATAATATTACGTTTCCTTTCCAAAATGTGGGGTAAGCAGACTACTACACACTGTAGTATTTTACTATATGTTGCTAATATTTGGAAGAAACTGAGGATAATAAGGTAATTAAGGTTACCACTACTACAAATGGTGTCACTTGCTTAATTCAAATATGCCTTCAATTATTATGCATTTAACTCAAATATTCCTTTAGACTGATTTAGATCTATAGTTCCCCAGGTGGCATGTAAGGGTTTTCAGTAGTTAATGTTGATTTGAGTAGTAAGTAATGAATAGTTATTATAAATGAGACATTATTAGTAAGTAGTTCTCTGGGAGATATGTAAGTCTCAGTAATTATTGTGGAGTTAATAGTGAACTACTATAATCATTAGTTCAGTACTATCTACTGAGTAATTATTCAGTACTCCCTGGTAGTTAATAGAAAATATTTAGGTGTTAATGCAGCACTATTAATTAGTTACTGCTTAGTTCCTCCTTAGTTGCCTATTAACTATGGAACAGTATTATAAAGTGTTACCGCTCAACATATAGGAGACTGCTTTCTTTACATGTTTGGCTTTAGGCTGCACCGTGGTGTTCTGCATTATATATACGAAGCAATTCATCAAAAGCTCATGATTTAGGGTTAAACGTATCCAGAGTAAATACCCGCCGCATTGGGGATTGCAGGTATGAAGCTAGAGAACAATGCCAAAGTCACCTTGAATTATCTGAAGGAAAAAAATGGCCCTGGTAACCACTGGAAATTATCAAGAACTGAATATTCCCATCTTGCATCAATTAAGGTGATGAAATGCTTCTAACCTTGACGTTAATATCAAGCAGGCTATTCATCTTCCTCTGATTCAGCTTCTTTACAAATGGTAATTAGAGTTCCACTGGGTGTGATGGCAAAGTCTCCCTGGTCTCTTGCTCACTCATAAATAGGCAGATTGCTTGTTAATAAGCATTGGCATCACTGTAACCAATTTGCGATAAATAAATAAAACCCAAAGTCAGAAAATGTTGGAACAGAGAAGAGAAAATGCAATTAAAATAATTTCATTTAAAAAGATCCAACAAGTGTTGAATCTTAGAGAGTTTTATAATATAAGAACACATTTCATCTTAGGAAAGGTTGGTAAATAAGGCGCCATGATTCTTAAAAAGATGTTTAAGGGTAAAGAACCATTTAAAGGGTGAAAGAACCTTTACCTGACAGTAACTTACATCTCTAAAAAGGTTGGGACAGGCTGGAAAATGCAAATAAAACAAAACCGCAAAGGTACAAAATTGTCTGGTACATAATTTCACTCATCACTAAAAAGGGTGATATGCAACTTTAACCCTTGTGTGGTGTTCGGGTCTGTGGGACCCGTTTTCATTTTTCATCAAATGATACTAAAAAAAATATTTTTTCTAACTCAAACTCATTGGCATTGGCTCATTTTTTTTGTGAAAAACATATATCAAAACACTTTTTCGATAAACACACACTGCACCCCCCCCCCCCCCCCAACCATTTATATTACATACAGTATGTTTGGCCAAGGGCTAATAAACATTGCTTCATTTGTAAATTTGAAACTAAACAAATTTTCTACTCATATCTTGAGTTTAATTCATTTTCTTTTACATTTTATTAAAAAAACTAATAAAAAAAGAGTAGCACTTTTTGAAAGAAATGTAACATAAGAAAGGTAAAGGGCAAACATTAACCATGTAAGCTGTTTATATTGCTTGCAATTTAGGTGAAGCAAGCATGTGTAAAGCATTTTAATGTAAAACTGCTTAATTTTGCTGAATTAAATACAAGTAACAAAGCAAACGAATAACAAAAATATGAACACCACACAAGGGTTGAATAAGCTTACCAACAAATCAAAATGTTTTGAAGCAATGTTTCGACCTGTTCTTTCAAATTCTAAAGTTAGAATTAAAAAAGAAACTTAGATTTTTGTGAAAAAAGTCATCCGGTGTAGAATGTTCTTTTGTTGTAGTAAAACATGATGATAAAAAGTACTTATCTTTGATGAATAGCACACCTCCGTTCTCCCACTGCGTTCTGAGATCCAGAAATTTTAACAGTTTGTCCAAACAAACACCCTTCAGACTGGGTGACACAGGGCATAATTTGCCTCGATACATTGTTTTTTTCCACCGTTATCCAGCTCAAAGTAGCTCCACACCCTTCTTGCTAGAATCCAGAGAGCCCTGATTACATAGATTCCGCATAGCATAGCAGCCGGCGCCAGGAGTAATGGCGGCGCTCGGAGCTAAAAGCTAGCGTTATAGGATGTTAACAGGTGTGTTTTTATTAAGCTTCTTGAGCATTTTTTAAGTTATTCATGCTTAGTTTTAAATGTCAGGGCTTTTCGGATTCTAGCCAGGAGGTGTGGAGCTACTTTAAACCTGGATAACATTGGAAAAAGCAATTTATCTGGGCAAATTATGCCCTGTGTCATCCAGTCTGAAGGGTGTTTTTTTGGACAAAGTGTTAAAATTTCTGGATATCGGAAAGCTGTGGGAGAACGGAGCTGTGCTATTCATCAGAAGTAAGTATTTTTTTATCGTGTTTTACTACAACAAAAGTCCATTTTACGCCATTTTAAAGGAGTTCTGTCATTTTAAAGGTTCTGTCAGGGTTTGTCATGGTATGGGGTTGTGTCGGTACACTTCTGTGATACAGCATTAATGCAGAAATGTACTGTAACTTGAGATCTTAGACCAACATATGCTGCCTTAAATGCACAAACCATCTTTTAAAAGTTGTGAGAAGAAATAGCTACGATATAAAATGGTAAATCATTTACCGTCCTCCTTTTCTGCACCCACACATTAACGAACGAAAAGAAGATGAGCAAACAAAACATGAAATGTTTTGGATTCATACTGTCTGCACTGAAATTAGTTGTTTTTATGTGCATTTACCATGCTCTCTCAACTTGCTCTGACCTTGCTTCTAAATAATAAAACAGATCCCTCTTATTTTTTGTCGTTTTTTTTTCCCACAGTTTTTGATCAACAGATCTAAATACAGCACTAAATCATGGCGGATAGTGGATGATTAGATGTATATTGTTTCAAAATATGTTGAAATTGAAGCCTTTACAAAAATAATCACGGCAAATCAGACTGAAGTGCACGTTGGGAAGTGCTCCGGCTCTGAAATCAAGTCAGTAAATAATGTTCTCGAGCGAAAACTGCCAGTCAACTTCAATATACGTAATCACGTCTCTCTGTGGAATTGCTAAAACAGAATCTGTATAGCTGAGTGCAGTTTACACAAACACCCCATCAAGTGTGCTCGGATGGTTCGACAAATTCTCTGCGGCTTTGCACACGCTCAGCTGTGCAGGAGACCAAAAATCGGAGCAGAGAGCGTGTGTGTTTCAAGCTGGTGCTGCAATTATAAATGAGGTTTATTTACAGTGTCCTCTCGCTCAGTTCTGACAAGCTCATGTTCTGCATACCTGAATTCCAAACCAGATACATCCAAATGAGTGTGGACATCCCTTCTAATGAAGGCATTCAACTACTTCAAGTTCATCAGGAGCTGCTCTATTAAACATTCCCAGAATGAATCACAAGAAGGCTGGTGAAGCAGCGTTCCGTTTTTATGCCCCAAAATTATGGAACTAGCTTTAAAAAGGCAGATAAAAACGTTCCTTTTAGATTAGCTTTTTACTAATTCTGTTCTTCTAATATTTAATTATTTTATTAATTATTATTTTTATTATTTTTTAATGCTTGTCCTGTTTTTATCCTTATTTTATGATTTTTGTTTAAATCTATTTTATTTTATATTTTATTTTAATATAAATTATTTCCTACTTTATTTTGAATGTTTTACTTTTTAATAGTTTTATTTGTTTAATATTACTTTTACATTTTGCTGACTTATTTAACTTTATTGTGAAGCACTTTTATTTAGCTGCATTTATATGTATGAAAGGTGCTATATATATAAAGTTTATTATTATTATTATTATTATTATTATTAAGTTGTACCCACTGCTGACACAGATGTGCAAATGCACAAACATAAAACGCTAGTGCTGGTAGAGAAGTACTGCCAATAGTAGAGGACTCAACTGGAGCAGATATTAACATATTGATGAACTGGATATGGTGCACCCAGTACCCAGAGCATTTTGATTGAGCATTCTGTACTGAGTTGGGGAGTTGATTGGTGCTGATTGCAATTGCAAGATAAATAAGATAAATCTTTAAATAGGTGAAAATTAGCACATGCCAACTCCGACACATGTAAAGTCAGCAACCACCTCTTTATAAAAAGCATTGCCGAGTAGCATCACAGCGCTTTTGGAGGAAAGCGCAGCGACTCGGTTCTGATACATCAGCTCACAGACGCCTTGTGCTGATCAACATCATCCTAGGAGTGATGAGGGAGGGCAAAGAGTACCATCTACCCACCCAGAGAGGCTAATTGTGCTCTCTCAGGGCTCTGGCAGCTGATGGCAAGCTGCAAGCTGTATGACTGGGATTCAAACCAGCAGTCTCTCGATGTTAAAGAGTTTCTACAGCATATTTCAGCATCTTTCAAGGTACATATGCACAGGAGCACCTTTCAAATTTAAAAGTAAATGTAGCTGCCTGTAACAATTTTACATTCATATTTAACATATTTAAATTATTATTAAAATACATGAAAATACACCAGCGCATCAGGACACATGCTTATGCATTATTTATTCTGAAATCAAGGATAGATGTTAAACAGTTTCTACAGCATCTTTCAAGGAGAATCGTGTGAAGCATCTTTATTTATTTTTAAAAGGGGACTCAATATACCAACCAATGCATCACCCATCCAATTATCCACCCACTCATCCACCTATCCATCTATCCACCCACCCATCCACCCATCCATCTACCCCCCCCAACACTCATCCACCCATCCATCCATCTATCTATCTATCTATCCACCCACCCACCCATTCATCCATCCGTTTGCTTGCTTGTTTGTTTGCTGACTGTCAAGAAACAGAGAAATGTATACACCGAGATCTACCATAATAGCAGTAAACAGAGCTAAACTAATGGGACAGGCTGTCAGGGGCACAAGATTCACTGCTCTGTGGAAAGTCAATCAGATCTACCCACTACAGTACAGTACAGCAGAAATGCAGAAAAAAAAAAAAAAAAACTAAATAAAAAATAAAACACAGCCGGTCTGTTTTTTTTTTTTTTCTCATAGCTTTGATATCACGCTCTGCTCAAGCCATGCATTTGTGGCATCAAACAAGTCCATTTGCAGACGGCCCCTGAGAGCGCAGTCATGCATATTAGCATTGTAGATAGATGGTGATAGGTTCGAAGGGCAGCTCATTAAGATGCATTGATTTTTATCTGTCCGTGTCAGTGGCAAAGCCCAGCATTACAGCCCCACATAAAGACGGATGCCTTTGATGGAGGGAAGACCATAACTGTGTCTTTTACATGTGCTCAACGATTCTCTGGGGGGTGTGGGAAATACGGTAAATTGCTAAAATCGCTGTAACTATACTAAAATGAATTTGTTTGGCTTCAGCTCATTGGGTATCACTCAAGCGATGAAGATTCGCAGCTCTGCGTTAATGTCAGCACTCATAATGAGCCCGAAACGGTTGCTTTGTAAGTCTTTAAGTAGACAGTGAAATGTTTACTCCTCTGTGCAAAGACGAAAAAAAAAAAAAAACATGCTGTTCAAGTTAGTGCTGGGTGATTATGGCCTTTTTTCACAAAAAAAAAAAAAAAATCTGAGTTTTGATTATAAAAACCCCACTATTAAAAATCAAACTACAGATAGCAAAAAAATGGTTCAAAACTAGGTTTACCTGTAAAAAAAAAACAATTTTACATATATATTTTATATATTTATATATCTGTTTTGTGTTCAGACGCTTTAGGTTGAGTCGCATCATTGAGTGAATGAGTGATTCAAAACAATGTTTAACAAGTTCATGCGTTCATATCAGGTCTTGGCCTCATGAACACACACTGTGGACAAACTCACACAGTTATACTTCAGTACGCAGGTCTGTGACTGAAAATAGAGAAATAACGCCCTAAACGAGTCATGGAAAAAACTATGAAGGAGATTTTATTATTGTTTTCCACAATTCATCACGGATCCTCACCGGAGAAACCAAGGGAAGGGGGATAAACACTTCAGAAATGAGTAGCGTTTTTGGATATTTTACATGAAAAAGACAAAATGTCTGTAAATGTATGTAAAATCATGATTACACCATTTAAAAAAAATAATCATTCAAATTGTAATTTGAATAAACCGAATAATCATGAAAATCGCCCAGCACTAGTTTGAGTACAACTTACTGGGAGATTACAAAAAAAAATAAATAAATGTAAATAAGCATAAGAGCTTTACTCACCCACATAAACGTTTTTCAGAAGAGAAATCTGTGTAAATTAAAGTCCAGCGCTCGTTTGACTTTGAAAGAAAATGTTTTTTTTTTTTTAAGAATTAAAGTTTTGTATACTTTGATGCCCCCCAGCAACAAGAGTCCACCTTACACTCAGCTTAAAATACCCTATATTAACTAGAAAATATGTACACATAAGCTTTTATTTTAATAATAACAACTCTTAACCTGATATTGGTGGCTGGATAATGTGTGTAATAATGTATATTTTTATTTTTTGAATCACTGGGCTTATTTATTTGTGGGACCGTGTCTTCACCGGCGCCGCCTATTGGAGACATGGCTTTTCTTCACTGTGCCTCTATGGGATCCAATGGCTCCCAGTGGTGTTTATTGATATCCCTTTTGGTTTGTATTTGGTTTGTAAGCGCTGCATCATTGCTAGGATACCTGTATGTGGCAGAGTAATACATGCAGAGCTTCGGTTACAGTGCATTACCGGCTAATAATGTCAAAGTGTAGTCCTTCTTTTGAGGTGATCAATTACTCGGTTGATATTACAGATTTATGTCAAACATTAGCCAAAACATTAAAACCATCTATCTAATGCTCATCTAATGCAAAGTCCTCCTCACACCACCAAACCAGCTCTGACCCTATAAGAAGTAGACTCCATAAGACCTCTGAAGGTCATCACTATACCCAGCCAGCCTTGACAGATAATCAATCAGTTGCACTTCATCTGCCAGTGGTTGTAATGTTATAGCTGAGGGTGTAGTTGCAGCATGTTAAATCACTTAATTACAGAACATCTGTGAAGAATCTGCAATGACCTTATGATTTGGCCGAATAATTAAATATGTAACAGTATATTTGCTACATACTAATAAGACGCTGGCTCTGAACTGGTCAAGCCATGATTTCTGCCAGAATCACTTGTCTGTTTGCATGAACACTTCTTCAATTCTAGACAACAACGGTCACAATCATTAGCACCGACTGCACTGTCCACTGTGGGTGATAAAACCTTCTATTACATATTCTTGATACACACGTGACAGTGTGGATTAGCGATGTTAAATGCCTACACAGCTTTGAAAATGGAATGTTCCATCTATCTGGCATCTACTATCAGGCCTCGATTGAATAATTTATGTTGCCTTGCCATGAGCACACTGGTCAATGTTCAACCTTACCCACAACAAGATAGCACCTCACAACTAATACAGGTTCCATACTCCACCCACACCCTGATGTAACACTTCATAATCATTTTACAAACTTCTGCCCCATCCCATGACTTTAGCATGTCAGTATATGTTACATAATATTACCAGAGAATGAGAGCATGTGGAAATATTCGAAGAGTACCTACATAGGGGATTTATAACACATTCATGATGCCATGGAGTGAAAATATAACGTTATTTAAGGCATAAAAGAACATTTCCAATGCAGATTATCTACATCTACTGCATTCTGTTAAAAGAAAGTGTTACGAAGGTAATAGCATAATCTTTACAAGAATATCTATACATACATTTTGCCTTATACATATATTATTTAGTGCTTATGCATGTGTTATGGAGCCACTATATAGATAGCATAGAAATAAAATGTATACTAACTAAATATTCTAATATACTGATAATTATCTTGCACATAACACGATGAAATGTAGAGGGGTATAATTAATGATGTTAAAAGAAGATTATTCTCTGTATTGTCAGTAGAAAAATTCTGAAACATGCAAAAATGGGTCATCCTCATCTAAGAACACCCACTAATTAGCAAGGTTGCTAAAAACAATATTTTAGATTTTGATTCATTTAAATATTTATTTTGCAGAATTCCACATATGACATTAGGGTTAATTAAATCGCCTTTTATCGCCTGCTATGGGAACTACTCAAAAAGTTCAAGGATTTCTGTTGCACCTGATGTTTAACTCTTTGAACCCCAGCCTATTTTGCTGTGTTTTTTTTTTCTTCATTTTTTTCAGTTTCACTTTCACTCGTAATAACACAGTTATGTTAGGAGACAGCCACATGCTATTTTTTTTTTTACTTTATACCAGAAAACATTAAGCTGCTCAAAATCACTTGCTCATCACTTGAGATGTAAATGCTTTTTTTAATTTTCTTTTTTTTTCTTATTTTTGAATGCACAGACTCCAGATCAATTCACACAAGAGTTTTCTTTACAGTAATCGTCAGATTAGAGTATATATTAGTTGAAAGTTTAAGGAATTTTATGATAGTTTATTACATGGCTTATTACTGTGAAAGAATACTTGAGCAGCACCAGGCGGATTTATTTTTCTTGATATTCTCACCTTTAGGATACAGATTGCATGGCAGGCTAAGAGTTTGAGTAATTTGGGCCAATCTGGACACTACTGGATTTATTTAAATGTTATTTGATTTTATAGGTCACATAAAAAATTTAGAAGCACTAGAAGTAAATATTATTGGCTGAAAAATTGTGTTTTTAGTGTTTTTTTTATATATATATATAATTTAATTTTGATGAATCAGCACCAGCAATCATGAGATTAACCGCAGAACCCAGAGTTAAAGTAACCACACGGATTATAGTGTTTTGAGACAGTTAATGGCGTTATAATGAAAGAATAAAGCATGGAAATATGAAGGTAAGCCTATTCTTTACGTGTATTTCACAATAGATTTCTCAAAAACACTTCAGTGCTATTTTTAGAAACTATAAAACTTCTGTGTTTGTCACAATGTATGAATCATGTTTGTGCGTTGACACATTCCTGAGTAATTAAGTTGTATAAACAATGTGCAGTTTTTGACGCAATTTGCGCCAATGGAGATCTAAGGAATTTTCCATCCAAAATCACACCTTGTGTTCTCAGCTTAATTACTCAACAATCTCTTCACACATAAACATAATCCATACATGGTTAGAAAGGGTGGAACTTACTCTTTCTAAAAATAGTGATGACATCCCAGTATGGTAAATCATTTACAATAAACCCATTGAGAAAAACACCTAAAAAGTGAGATCTCCTTCCCCAACCAATATTATTTACCTTTAGTGCTTCAAACATATTTATATGATGTTTCAAACCAAATAATATCAGTAAATAAAGACTCAAAAGTGTCTACAGAAAAAGTGTGAAAATACCTGCTTTACTCAAACTAAAGCTAGGCATGCTGTGCACTACTTTATATAGTTTTCATTTATTTTACTTGCACATTTTTACTAAGTAGTTATTTTGCACTAAACATTTTTATTTATGTAGATTAAAAAAATTACATTTTTGTATATAGTTGTTTTCTTTGTGTGTCCTGATACTGAAAATACTGAAAGGCATAGGCTGCTCTGAGTGTCAGGTTTTTAGTATCTACATGTATCCTAGAGGTGTGATTATTGATTATCAAGAAAAATAACTCTGCCTGATGCTCTCCATGTATTTTGTAATAAGTAATAATAAGCCATGTAATGAACTATCATCCATATTCTTATGCTTTTAACTCATAAACACTCTAGTCTAACCGTTTTTGAAAATATATCTTAGGTGTGAATATATTTAAAGTCTATACATTCTAAAATAAGCAAAAAAAAAAAAAAAACAGGCGCTTGGTAAAATTTTGACCAAAACATGACCAGTTCCAGGAAAATATAACAATTCTGCTTCTTTTTACATCTCAAATGATTATATTTTTAAACAGCCGTATTGCTTCTGGAGTAAAAGAGATCAGGGCAGGTGTCTGTCTGATATAATTACTGTGTTATAATACCTGAAAGAGGGACTGACAAAAACAAAGGAAAAAAAAAAAAAACTCACCAAAACAGCCTAGGGTTCAAAGGGTTAAGAGAGAAGTGGTAGATCAGGCCTATTGAAAACCTGTTGATTTCTGAAACAGTGCTCTCATGAGGGTAGAGTAGAATGTAATCTATAACATCTTAACTCCATTGATCATAGAATTCCATGAATAATGTGCTCATGTGTTATTTGGCTCATTATTGATTTCTGCTGTAGGGTCTGATTGATACAAGCGCTAAGTGTCAGGACCCCACTGATTGTTGTGTGAAAACCTCTCACTTTCTGAAGCCGCCGCCTCACCTCATACTTTCAATCAGGCTCGAGTGTATATGGCAACCCTGGAATCAAAAAAAAAAAAAAAAAGGAACAAACACTGACAGCTCGCGACAGGCCTGTATCCTGGTAACAGCCCCGGTCACGGCGTAAAAAAAACTCATTTACCGCCAATTTAAAAATCTTTCACTCATTTATTGATTTATTCATGCAAATCATAGCAAAACAGTAGTATTCTGACACATGAACATAACTGAGCTTTTATGCATGCTGGGTAAATTGATATCCTGCCGAAGGTGCCACCTCTCAAACGTCGGCTGTGAGACTCTAATCTCACGTTCTCACACTGCACCTTTTTAAAGTAACAGTCAAGTTTGGGGACCTGTTTTTTATTCATTTTGTTAATTTATATAAAAGAAAACTGTCAAATGTTGAAAGGAATTTAACCAATTACATTCAACAAACCTACTAGACCACTCTGTTTTATAGTGAATATATTGATATAGTAAATATATACTTATCACTAATATTTACTAGTGCATCTTAAAAATTGTATTATTATTGAAAAGTGATCTATTTTAAGTGTTTATTTCTTTTATTATTGATAATTATGTCTTACAGCCAATGAAAACCAAAAAAAAATCAGTGTGTCAGAAAATTAGAATATTATATAAGACCTTTGACTCGTTTGGTACTTTTTTTTTATCTCTTCTGCTGACTTTCCATGAACTGTAAATATAGGTCCCTCCCTCAGACAAAGTCTGCTGGATAATCCTGCAGTGTACTGTCTGAGGTTCTCAACCAAAATGACCGAAATGGTGTTCCTTCAATAAATAGATCTAGTGGGTGGGGCTCTGGTGGGGGTTGATAGGTGATGGGTGGTGCCAGGGTGGTTCTCTGTTTTTTGTTTATTGTAATATCACAATAAGGGAGAGACCCAAACAGCTCACAGAAACATATGATTTCTGACACTAAACTTTTTCTTATGCTTGGAGTGTTTATATTGGCAGTAGAGACCCAAGCGAAAAAAGAAAAGCATGCAAAAAGTGAGCTTGGGGTTAATTTGACCCCATCTTATGTTTAACACCTTTAAATAAGCAGTTAATTAAATGTATTTACTTAAATATTTGGTGATTTTCCTCATTTATTGGGCATAACTGGATAAACATAAAATTAATGTGATGGTATGTTTTTTTTTTTGTGTCCTGTACAAATTTTACATACATCAGTGTTGTTTGGGGTCAATTTGACCCCAGGCTGTTTTAGCTGTATAAACATATAAAACATGTTAGAATTATACACACATCTATGTGAAATGATGTGAAGGTTATTTTGACATGAAATTTTATAATCTTTAAAAAAACTTTAGAGCCCTAAAATAACATAATTATAACTGTATTAGTGCAAAAACCACTCATAGTTCATTTAACAGGGGGGTGGAGAAAACATAATTCTCATGAGAACTTTGATTATTTCTCATTCATTGGAGGAATATATTGTTCCTACAAATATATTGATAGTTTACACAACATTGCGGGGATGTAGAAATATAAAAGGTTTATACAAATCAGTTTTAACCCCCAACATAATAGATGCCACTATTGTTGATAACATAAACTATTTTAATTTCTAAAGGTTTTATATTACAAAAAGCTTTACTTAGAAATAATAAGAAGACATTAAAATACCAATAAGATCTCTATTTTCTGTGATAAAACAATGAGATTTTACGGTCCATAGTCGCATAACATGTATTCTGGTTGTATAAGGGGGGTGGGGTGGGATGGTAGAATTTTTGAAATGGCTATTTAAGTAGTCAACAAACAAATATAGCATGTGACATAAACTTGGGTAAAAATCTTAATATTATATAATATGTTTCTGTACTGTAAAATAGCTGAGACCCCTAACCTAAAAGATGTTAGTAAAGCCATTGTAATACTTTAAAAGTAGTTTTATTTAGTACATAAAAAAAAACATTTGTACGAATTTGTACTTGCAAAATAACTTATCAAGAATATTCCTCCATATAACTCAACTGTGTTCATTATCTTATTATATCTCACATACATAAACCTTTACATTTACATCATGGCCGGTGGTCTATGTGAATGCATGGACAAAAAAAGATATCTCTAGCCTATCTCTAACCTATCTCTAACTTCTAAGACTAAAATAAAATGGTCTTCAACCAGCCAAAACGGGCACATGTCACCCCACTGCTCATTGAGCTCCACTGGTTACCAGTTGCTGCTCGCATCAAATTCAAAGCTCTTACAATCGCCTACAAGGTGATGACAGAACAGAACAGCTCCTTCCTACCTGCACTGATCACTCCTGAAGGCTTACGCTACCTCCCGGCCGCTGCGCTCCTCCAATGAACGTTGCCTCGCTTTACCAAACAAACATTCACACAAAGCCCACAAATCCAGACTGTTCTCATACAGAGTTCCCCAAAGGTGGAAAAAACTACCTTCCACCAGATCAGGAGAATCTCTCACTATCTTTAATAAACTCCTGAAGACAGAGCTCTTCAAGTAGCACTTACTCTCCTAACACCTCTAACTAACTACCTTCTACTACCAGATCAGGAGAATCTCTCTCTATCTTTAATAAACTCCTGAAGACAGAGCTCTTCAAAGAGCACTTACTCTCCTAACACCTCTAACACACTACCTACTACTAACCTCATTTCCTTCTTCCCCTCCTTCACTCCTCTATCCCATTATTTCCCTTCGACCTCCTTTAGGCCCTATATTTTTTTACCTTTAACTTCTATTACTTTTGTATTTCACTATTGTAAGTCGCTTTGGACAAAAGCATCTGCCAAATGTAATGCAATGTCATGTAAAATCCATGAAGCTGTATAGGCACAGGTAGAGTGTAGAGTATAGAGTCTATGGGTGCATTTGTATAAAGTGCATGTGAATCCAATGACACATCAGTATATCAGAATATCTGAATATCTGACTATGAAATTTGTCAGGTAGATACCTACAGTATACATAGCTCTACAGCTAATGGGGCCAGGTGTGGAAAGAGCGGTATGATAATTATAGCACGAGAACAACAGACGAAAACCTCAAATACAGCTTTTCAAACAGAACTCAGAAACTATAAGGCCGCATTGTTTCTTTTGGTGAATCCACGCAACTCTATTTGTCTTAAAATGGTAATCTTATAATTATCATTGCGATGCCGACATCAAGGCAAAAACCACTCCCGATTGTTTTGGTAGAGCAATGATTTCTTCTCTAAGCCTCACGCACACACACACACAGATAATAGGCTTATGTTTCCAAACAAATCCTTGAACACATGTCCTAAGCCACACTTGATGCTCGGTGCACAAAAGTCAAGGCGGCCCCGGCAGCACTCGCCAAGGCGCACTTGGCAGCGAGCGGAACTGCGCGCATCGCTTCCGGCCAAATAAAGGCTGAGAGAATTCCAATAAGACTGGCGTTCCAGAGATCCTTATGCAACAGCACAGTGCAGCAGCTGCATAACGAACGGCCTAGAGAGGTTAAAGTCCACCACTGTCGAGATGCAAAGTTCGACTGCGGACCCCCGAACGAGAAAGAGATAAACTGTGCCGAGCAGGCGTGCTATAGATTCCCCTTTTATTCAGTGAAGGAGAGAGCTGCGTTCAAGAGAGGCCTATCCGTCGGGGGCCAGCTCCATGCCCACTCACACAACAACTGTTGCTCTCAGATCCAAAAACATTTTTTAAACACTTCATTGTTTCACATTTCAGTTTTACAGCCAAGCGCCTGCGCCTCACGCGCCTTTGTAGAGCCAGACCAGAAAACCAATTCCATGTGGAGGTGAATCGACAGCACATCTCTTTTCTCTTTTATTATCTAACCGCAAGAATAGGTTCATTCCTAGATATGCTATTCTGTCTATTATCTGTCTGTATATTAATGTTTTTTGTAGCATGTCTGCTTTGGATTGTGCTGTGAAGTAAAGAATGAAAAATAGAGAGTATTCCGGTCTGTGGGAAGTTATTCAGTTGTAGAAAAAAGGAGGAATGATTAAAAAAAAAAAAGTTGTCAGTTAGGGAGCAGGAACAAGGCGTAGAGAGTGGACAAAAGTGAGAGAATTTGTAAATAAAAAATAAAAATAAACAAACAAATAAACAAACAAATAACTCAAGAAAGAAAGAAACACGGAATACAAGGAGACTAAAAAAAAAACAACGGAACGCATAATCTGACTGAGAGAGACAGGAACAAAGGGAACGACTTAAACACACAGAAGGGGACAGGAAACAAGAAACACCCGAAGACAGGTAACGAGGGGGCGGAGCTACAAATCCACACAGACACAGAGACAGACAGGGAACGTGCAAGGACAAAGACGTGACAAAAAGTAAACAAAATGATATATTTTTTTAGTAGATAACCAAATATCAAAGGTTTTCCACAGGTTTATATTCATTTTTGGCATTTTGGCATTAATATATTCATTTTGACCATTACATAAAATCATATAAAGTCTAAAAAAGGTGTAAATTTTGGGGATTTAGGGATTTAGAGACCTCCCTGGTGGTGAGAATGTGTAATTGCACAAAGCGTGTGGAAGAGTACTTTTAATGCAGGTTAATGCAAATAAACTGCTGTGAGATTAATTAATTTACTTAATTTATGAAATCTTGATAAATTGTACAGTAGTTATATCTCACAAACCTACTGTTTTAAAAATGAATAAATTAGACAATGCTATTTTATTCTATTTATTAGAATACTTTGTCCAATCACAACTTAGCAATTTAGCAGCTTTTTTTTTAAACACACACAATATATATATATATATATATATATATATATATATATATAGTGAACATGTTTAAAATCCCAACAGATATTACAACCTGACGTAAAATAAAATGAAATAAAAAAAATCACCGTTTGGTATCAATTATTTGTTTCAATGCCCAATACTTTTTTCAAGCCATTTTCAGACAACTCATTTTGGTTGCCAAATATTTTGTGCATCCTTAGTTTAAAAAATATATAAAATACTGTGGAAAGCTTTGCAAGGAAAGACATTTAATCTACTCTCATTTTCGACTCTCGGGGCTGATAAAAGTTACAATCCTGCTGTAATGATATAGATCAGCACTTTTTATAGACGTCAGATGTTTAAGACCATCAGAGAAATGACCTCTAACCTCAACCACCACCCCTGAGATGAAAGAACAAGCAGCAGTACATGGAGCTCCCTAATACACTGCTACAATAATACTTCGCTCAGCAAGTAGTAGAGCTTACAGTCATGAACGCTTACAGATCTTTACATATGTCTGAGCTCTACTCTCAGTAAGTTATATAAATTATTATTAGCCTGAATTATTCAATTATAAGCTTATTATCTTAAGGATTTAAGCAAATCTCTAATACTGGAAAGGGCACTAAAAATGAATGGGATGCTTATTATAGCTAAACAGCATCACTGTTCTTAAATAGGGACAGATGCATGCAAGTTTAATCCATACATTGCAATGTACTGTATTATTAAGAAGCTCTAAAATGTCAAACATTATTTTCCAAAGCACAGAATAATAAGAAATAAAAGACAATGAGATTTTGGTACATTCAGTATAACCAAAACAGATATAGAGAAAGTGGCAAATTTAACCCCCAGTCTACACTTGTAACATTTACTAGAGGTGAAAATCACAGGGTGTTTCACGATATGATATTCTCACGATAACAATGATATCATGATATTTTGATTCTGTGATTCTCAATATACACAAATAACACAATTCTCTACGATACTTCACAACATCTGTGTTTCCGAAGAGGTAAAACACTCCTAAATAAGCAAAAAACATGCATAAAATAATATATTAAAACAAAAATACATAAATGCAAATATTCAATATCAATATTTGATACCACACACTGGTAAAGTATAAAGAAAAACACAGTATATCGCAGTATAGCTGGATAATATTGTAAAAAAAAAAGAAAAAACAAATACTTTCGATATTCTTTAAATATATGAGTGCTTCTTGTTGTTATAATTTTAAAAATTATAATTAATTTTATTTATTTTTTTTGTTCTTACATAGTAATTGTTTTTGTTTATTTTATCTTAACAGACAGCACCATTTCACCATTTAAAGTGATGTGCAAGCTATTGTTTCCTGTACATTTCATTTAAGTTTGGGTTTATTAATTTATCATGTTTAAGAATAGTAAGAACCCCATGCAGCTTTTATATTAAACATGGTGTATACATTACATGAAAACATATAAATCACCACCACAAAAGAGAGTCCTTTACAGGTTTCTGACAGAAGCAAATGTCTATCTACTGAGTTTCCCTCTATTAGCTTTGATATGTAAATATGTATGATCTCCATTATCCATTTTTTAAAATTGCATTAAAACAGCAATTTAATTAATCAAATTAATTTGATGAACCTCACAGCCCTATATTGTAGTACTGATATTTTGTCCAACACTTAATTCTTACACCCCTAAAGTGACATAAACAGAATTCTGGAAATCAGGCCATATTGATACTGACACAGACTGGATTCATACGAATTGGATTCTTACTGGAGAGCAGCACTTTAAATCAAATTAAATCAAAACCTTATATTTATATAAGGTGTTGCCTTAGAGCAACTTTGTAGAAATCTGGTAGCAGGACAAAGACGCAAACAAAATATACAAAATAGAATGTAAAGGGGTTGGACAATGAAACTGAAACACCTGGTTTTAGACATTGCACATTGAATTCTGCTGTGATTTGATCAGCCGTGGTTTTATGTTTTTTGGATACAATCCTGGTTAGCACCCGAACATCCCTTTCAGACAGCTTCCTCTTACAGCGTCCACAGTTAATCCTGTTGGATGTGGTTGGTCCTTCTTGGTGGTATGCTGACATTACCCTGGATACCGTGGCTCTTGATACATCACAAAGACTTGCTGTCTTGCTCACAGATGCTCCAGCAAGACGTGCACCAACAATTTGTCCTCTTTTGAACTCTGGTGTGTCACCCATAATGTTGTGTGCATTGCAATATTTTGAGCAGAACTGTGCTCTTACCCTGCTAATTGAACCTTCACACTCTGCTCTTACTTGTGCAATAATGCACAATTAATGAAGATTGGCCACCAGGCTGCTCCAATTTAGCCATGAAACCACCCACACTAAAATGACAGGTCGTTCAGTTTCACTGTCCAACCCTTGTATATACCCCAGTGAGCAACAGTGACAAGGAACACTCTCTCAGAGCTAAAGGAAGAAACATATTAACCATCCTCCTCTGGTCATGCTATTTACAAATTAAAGATAAAACAGTCACTATACATCCACATAGCTTTAACATGTATGTGTAATAACCTCCTGACTCCTGAAGTTATGTGAATACAGGTTGGTCCATGCTAATGCTAATGCTAATCAGTGTTAGCTTTTACCATCTTATCTCTCCACTGTCTGCTCACTCGAAAACAAACTAGACTTCCTCAGCTGAACCAAGCTGAAAAAAATAAACTCACTTCAGAAAGGAAAAGCACAACCTGGTAAAGTAAGCGGGAAAAAAGCTAAAATAATCTCTGTAGCTCGCTAACAGCACATCACGCTAAGAGGACACAATGAGAGGACAGCAACACTATCTGTGGACTCAGGAAATAATTACAGTGTTTTTGTTACAGTGTCAAAAACGAGTTGCTCATGTGGCTCACGCAAATTGTCACCAGTGCCGAAATTGATGCCAATAAAAACAGAACGGTCAAACGTTTTATAAGCGGTTCATCCGTTCAAAAGAATAATAGTTAATGTGGTTATAAGCAACTGGACTGGGTTCAATTAAACTCAAATACTTGTAGATAACTTTTTAAAAAACAATTTGTATTTATTTTAGATGGGTAACCCCAGCTTAACTGCTTGCTTGCCCAAAAATATATGTTATGCTAAAAAATATAGTAAAAAAAAAAAAAAGAAAAGCTCAGCACTCAGCCTCAACTGTAAAGAGAAGACTTGGAGCTGTAGGTTTGACAGGTGGAGTGGCAGTAAGAACACGAGTGCTACAATGGCAAAATAAGAAAAAACATAAATATATATACACATATTACCAGTCAAAAGTTTGGAGACACATTCTCATTTATTTATTTATTTATATATATTTTTGCATTGTAGATTATATTAAATACATGAAAGCAATTAAAGGACACATATAGAATTGCATAGTAAAAAAGTTAAAAAAAAGTGTTTGTCCTCCACATTAATCCCCTGATCTAAACCTGATCAACTGAGATGGTGATTTGAGGTGATTTAATTGGGATGAGCTGGAGCTTCACAGCGTGAAGGAAAAGCAGCAGCTATTGTTCAACACCTCCAGGGACTCCTTCCTTCAAGACGCTGCGAAAAAACTATTCCAGGTGATATATTTATATAGTCAAGATACTGAAAAAAACCCATCTGTTTTTAAGTGAGATTACAATGGACACCATTATCCAACAATGCAATGCCAAACAGTCAATTGTTAGAATTTAATGGTAAATGGGCTTCTTAAACAACATCTAAGCATTTCATACCCCAACCAACATCACGCGCTTATTTATACATTAACTAGTGTTTTTCAACCCAGGCTTGGAGGCACCTGCCTTGCACATTTTAGTGGTTTTGATGCTTTTGCCACACCTACTGCCGCTCTGAAAGAGTTTGAAAGGAATTGTTAAATTGTTAAATAACTAAATTAAGAAAGCAGTCAATGAACAAGGGGTCTCCAGAACCAAGGAATATGAAATACTAATTTCTGAGTGCATCTCAGAAAATTAGAATATAATTGAAAAGTTACTTTATTTCAGTAATTCAGTTGTTCAAAATGTGAATCTATAATATAGATGTAATATAGATGTAAATCTATAATATAGATGTATTACACACAGAGAGATCTATTTTAAGCGTTTATTTATTTAATTGTTGATAATTATGGCTTACAGCCAATGAAAACGCCCAAAAAATCAGTGTATCAGAACATTTAAATATTATTTAAGACCTATAGGTACTTTTGGCAGTGTGGGCAGTGTGCCAAGTCCTGCTGCAAAATGAAATCCGCATCTCCATAAAAGGCGTCAGCAGAGAGAAGCATGATGTGCTGTACAGTCTTCTGGTAGAATGTGGTTTGGAGAGACATGTCATCTGCTGCTGTTGGTCCACTGTGTTTTATTATCAAGTCCAAAGTCAGTGCAGTGTCTCCCACAAAATCTTACAGCACTTCATGCTTCTTTCTGCTGACAGCTTTTATGGAGATGCGGATTTCATTTTCCAGCAGGATTTGGCACACTGCCCACACTGTCAAAAGCACCAATTGGTCTTATTATATAATGTACTAATTTTATGAGACGCTAATTGTTGGGTTTTCATTGGCTGTAAGCCATAATCATCAACAATAAAAGAAATAAACGCTTAAAATAGCTCACTCTGTGTTTAATACATCTATAGAATATATGACTTTCACATTTTGAACAACTGAATTACTGAAATACAGCAACTTTTCAATGACATTCAAATTTTCTGAGATACACTAGTTCATTTAACAAAGTTTTTTTTTGTTTTGTTTTAAAGCACTCCAAGGATTTATTATGACAGTGTCACATAAAAAAACACTTCTGGTAAAATAATAGTTTAGTATTTGTATTTTAAAGACATACTATGTACACATCCATTCAATGTAAAGGTTCTTTTTTTACTTATTATTTTGAATATTGTAGATATTCAATTGAACGCAGGCACAATCCTAGACACATTACTCAAAATCAGACTAGCTATATAAGATCCAAACCACAGATCAGAGTATTCCCAGCAGAGCCGGCTGATTGGTTAGAATGAAAGGCGCTGTGTGAGAACACCGTTTGTGTAGAGTGCGCCACCTTTCTTAAGAGACACTGTGTTCATCCCATCAGTCTATTTGCTCTCAATTCCAAAGGCATTTGCCAGGGAAGGTTACTCAGCATTTGATAGATGCTTGCATAGTAAATGGCTGAACCACGGAGGCTGAGAAATAAATGGAAGTGAAGAGCCAGAGGCCACAGCATGCAGCTCTCCAGCTAAAACAATGAGGTTACTGCGAAGAATAAGATTTGCTGTACTTCAATCTTATTCATGAACAGGCCTTTGGAATGAAACTGATACAAAAACATATCCCGAAAATATAATGCAAGTGTATATATTGCCATATCTCATCTTATATTTTGTATTTGTGTTTATAGGAGCCCTTGAAAATGAGATTGTATCTCAAGGAGATATCCTTCCAATTATATTCAAATATAATAATATATATTCATCATCTTGATCATTTTTTTGTAAATTAGTCAGGATTAAGTGTTTTTTTTCTTATTTTGAAGTTTTGATATAGTCAACTGTGTGTAATATTGTCACAACCTCTTAGCTCATGCAAATTGTTACACTGTGAATAAGAACCAATGGCATTCTGCTGCTTCTGTTTTTTTTTTTTTTTTTATAAATTTTATTCAGTTTTCAAGCAAGAAAAGATTAATGACCAGACCATACTAACTACAAGATGCAAATCAGAAAGTACAAATAATATATATGTATACATATATATATATATATATATATATATATATATATATATATAGAGAGAGAGAGAGAGAGAGAGAGAGAGAGAGAGAGAGAGAGAGAGAGAAAACCCACAAGCAATCATCATGGTTTACAATCATATTTTATGCATAGCATTAATTACATTCTGTCTATCCACATCTTTCTTCAGTTACATAGCTATAAATATGTGCTCCCGATTACTGGATATATATGCATCTCGTTACCTTACTTTACCCAATGTCCAACAAATACATGAGTGTTGCAGCAGTCTTTCTTGCTGCTTTTGTTTGGGCTCCATTACTCAACAGTTTCTTGTGAATGCCCACCAGGAGCATGATAGGAAATAAGCTCAAACTATAGACGTTAATCCTTTAGATCTTTTATACTGGTTGGTATAACTTATCATACCTTTATGTCACATAATGACTCTAAACTCCCCAAAATGGAAATATTAAAAAAAAAATAGCTTTTTAATGTAATAGTTGCGACCTTGCAAAATGATCAGTCTTTGCAGAGAAGTGACATAATGTCTTAAAATAAGAGATAATGTCAGACGTTATTCTTTTAAAAGATTGTTCAGAGTCTTTTCAAAGTTCTTTGTAAGTTTGGATGAGTTGAGTTTACTTTTAATTATTTGAAGAAACCAATGGCCTTAAAATGCAGAAAATGTAATGCATACCTTAACTCAATTTAATCTTGAGTTAATAAAACCTAAAACTTTTAATTTAACAAATGTTTTCTTTTGTTTTCAAATCCTTTGCACAATATTTCTACTTTGAAATCAAGAATGTATTTGTTTGTCGTTCTCTTTTTTATTTTGCTAACTAAAACAAAATAACTGATTTGAAATATTCATAGAAAATCAGTTCAGTTAACCATTTTATATATATACACATATGGATGGGGGGGGGGGGTGACTACACACTGATGGTAAGTGTCAATGACTAAAGGACACATTAGTTCTATAACTAAAAGATCCTATACCATTTGAATGTATGTAGTGATGACAGATGATGTTTTTCTAACCCAAATCAGTTCAGTAATGTTTGGGAAAATCTAGTTTTAAGTACAACAGACTTAATTCACTTCAAATATCTGTTGAGTTTCAAATATGGTTGGTATGGTATTACTCCACGCCAGCTAACATCTTAATACATGTCTTTTTCTTCACATTTCCTGAGCTGGAATACTTCCAACAATTAGACTGGGTAATTACGGTGGTCTGACTGTGCAGAAAGAACAGAACTTCACCCCTGAGTACCGAACACACTGCTTAAACTAATAAGGTGCGAATTAAACAGAGAGAGCTCTGGTCCAGATTGACATAGCCAGAAACCACAGAGAAGTCCACTGTGGGATCTGCTTAAAGAAATAACTAATTAAACAATACCTGCTGTACTTCACGGCTTCTGTGGTCCCCTAACACACTTTCACTTACAGTGAAACATCAGAAATCAGCACTAGTTTAAAAGCCAAACGCTGCCTCAGCCCGCAGACAGGCGTATATCTGCAGTCTGTATGTAAAGATGGTGAATAAATGAATCAGCATCAGCATTTCTCATGTCAGATTAGTTCACTCAAAGCAAAGCAACACCACGAGCACAGCAAAATCTCCCCTTCCTACCATTATTCCAACTGCAGCCTCATTTGTTTTCAGTGCAAACACAAGCATGTCTCCTCTCTGAAAGTGCCTTCACCCACAGCACTCACAACACCACCCAGCACAGCATAGCCCGGCAGCCTGAGAGAGCCGGACAGACCCGCATCCATACAAACAAGCCAGCAAACCAACACATCACCAAACAAACTCACTAAACGAACACACACACACACACACACAAACACACACACACAAACACACACACAGCACACCATTAACAATGAAGAAATTAAATGAAAAAAAAAAATAGCTGCGGATACAAAGATCGATGGAGAAGAGTAGGCCAAGGCACAAATACATAAATAAATAAATCAGTAAGTTTGAAAACATTAAATAAGCAAATACATAATAGGCTAATTAAGAAGGAAAATGAATGAATGAATGAATGAATGAATGAATGAATGAATGAATGAATGATAATAGAGCAAAAGTCAGCAAAAGAAGGAAGGAATAAATAGGAAAATCAATAATCAAATAGAAACAGAAAAACTGACAGATAGATAGATAGATAGATAGATAGATAGATAGATAGATAGATAGATAGATAGATAGATAGATAGATAGATAGATAGATAGATAGATAATCCAAATAGATCAAAAGTCAAAGCAAATTAATGAGTTAATACATAAATAAATAAAAAAAGGAAAGTGATAGATAGATAGATAGATAGATAGATAGATAGATAGATAGATAGATAGATAGATAGATAGATAGATAGATAGATAGTAAATGAAAAACAGATGCAAGGAAAGACACAGCTCAATGAGTAAATAAGTTAATTAGCAAATAATTAAATAAATAAATGAGTGTAATTAGGCAAATGAGTGACTGAATAAATAAAAGGCAGGCCTAGACAGACAGACAGAGACAGATTGACAGATAGATGACATAAGCGATCAATAAACAAATAGTAAATTAAATATTTAATCTTAACAGATGCAGACACAACGATAGAAAAATAGAAAGAGCAGATTGATGAGTAAATAAGTAAATGACTAAATAAATAAATATATAAATAAGAGTGTAATTAAGCAAATGAGTGATTGAATAAATAAAAGACAGGCCTAGAGAGACAGACAGACAGAATGATGTATAAGACATACCATGATCGAATAAACAAACAAATAGTGGATTGAATATTAAATAAACAGATGCAGATACAGCCATAGAGAAATGAGTAAATAAGGAAGTAAATAAATAAATAAGTGGATAATTAGGCAAATCAGCGATCAAACCAACCAACTAACCAACCAACCAGATATACAGACAGACAGGCAGACATATACAGGCAGACAGGCAGATGAATAAAACATACAGTTAAGAAAAAGTTAAGAAAAAAAAAACATAAATAAACAACTTTTGCTTACAAGCCAATAAAGTTTCAATGATGCATTTGCACGGCGCAACTTTGTCACCAACAAACAACAAGAACAGCAAGCAAACCAGCAACAGCAGCACGCGCGCGACTTGCAGTCGCTGTTTATCCGCTCTTACCGCTTTCCATGTGCAGGGTCAGCCGCGCGTCCGCGGCTCGGATGGCGGCGGAGTAAAGCTCCTCTCTGCCCGGGACCTGCGCCTTCCTCTCGGGCAGCAGCCGCACACGCAGCCGCCCGCCCTCTGCCCCGAGCCACCACTCCATCACGCTGGTCAGGTCCATGTAGAGGAAAGTGGCGGTGGAGGTGGAGCGCAGCCCCCCGCATCCTTGCCGCACCATGTCCTCCCCCACCTCCACCACCACCTGGTTGGACTTGCGGCTGGCTTTGCTGAGGCCCACTTGGAGCACTGTGGGGCCCGAGCCCGACCCCAAACCCAAACCCGTGCCCTGCTTCCTCCTGTCCCCTTCCATGTCGCCCCCCAACTCCCCTCCCTCCATCAGGCTGGCCATGGTCCTCTGCAGCGGCGCGCAGCGCATCCGGAGTCCGGCGCGCACGGCGATGCGCACGGCGTCGCGCTCCTGGCTGAGCGGCCGCTTGGAGAACAGCGCCATGTAGTGCCGCAGCAGCGACGGCACGGCGAAGTCCACCGACAGGCTCTTCCGCTTCGTGCGCGAGAGCAGCGTCTGGCTCGGGTCCCTCCTGATGCCCCCGCTGAAGCTGCTGATGCTGATGCTGCTGTCCCAGCCGTCCAGCGCGGGCACGACGCTCAGCACGGAGCACGAGAGCAGGAGCAGCACCTTGGACAGCGCCTTGGCCATGCTTGTGTCCTGGACGATGCTCTCTCTCACTCTCTCTCTCTATATCCCCCCCACCTCCCGTGCTCGCTCATGCACGCGCTGTGGCCGCCAAACAACTGCCCCCCGCGTGCATTGCAAAGATTTCCCAGTGACCAAAAAAGTGCCCCCTCGCTCTTGCAGCAGAACCAGTGGAAGGTGGCGATGGTGGGAGATGATGCTGGTGGTGGTGCTGATGCTGCTGCTGCTGCTCGGTATGCTGCCGCGCTGCTCGCCTCCTCGCGGGCTGCTCAAAGCCTCCTTGTGTGTGCGCGCGCGCGTGTGAGGAGGGAAAAAAAAGAACACACACTCGTTCACTGAGTAACACACACTCATACTAACACGCGCACACACTCACTCGCTCGCTCGCTCGTGCGCAAGCAGAAACACACATAGACAGACAGACACACGCATATACACACGCAACGCAAAAGGTGGTGGAGAGACGATGCAAGCACTGCAAGTCGCACTCCGCTCCCTCTCTCTCTCTCTCTCTCTCTCTCTTTCTCTTTCTCTCTCTCCCTACGTTTCCTCTCAATCTCTCTCTCTTTCTCTCTCTCTCTCTCTCTCTCTCTCTCTCTCTCTCTCTCGGTGGTCGCGGTTCTCCCCACCGGTTGCTCAAACTGTGAGATAAAGATCCAGAGCGGCGCGGATGCGCTGAGAGCGCGTGCAGGGGCGAGAGCGCGGAGGGGGGCTGCTGCAGGGGCGCGCGGCGGCTCGGGGGTCCGCTTGCTCTGGTTTGTCCGGACCGGGTTTTAGGATCTGAGCGCCACCACACGCTGGACTGTAAGAAGCGGGTGAAAAACACTCTTTTTTGACGTCACCGCATCCGGTTCGGTCTAAAACCGAGTGTGTGTGTGTGAGAGAGAGAGAGAGAGAGAGAGAGAGAGAGAGAGAGAGAGAGAAATTGCGTGTGTGTTGTAGATTCATCCTCAGAGGACAGTGATAATCAGTGATGAGATACTATACTTTATTTATATATATATATATATATATATATATATATATATATATATATATATATATATATATATATATATATATATATATATTTTTTTTTTTTTTTAATTGAAAAAGTAAGAGATTTACATGTTCCAAGCAGAAAAAAAGAGCTTTTTTGTTTATTATTATTATTATTATTATTATTATTATTATTATTATTATTATTCGTTGTAGTAGTAGGAGTAACTTGGTTGACTGGTTAGGTACCTATTTACTGGGCTGGTTGGTAAGTGAGCCAATTAGGTTGTAGGTTAATTGGCTTATAAATTATCTGATTATTAGATACTTGGCTGGTTGGTGAATTAGTCAATAACATAATCGGTTGGATGGTTGGTTGGCTTGTATATTAGGTAGTTATCAGTTATTTGGCCTGTTTGGTAAGTTAATCCATTACTTAATAGGTTGGTTTATTGGCTTGTAGGTTATCAGTTACCTGACTGGTTGGTAAGGTAGCTAATGAGTTAGTCCGTTGGTTGCTTGCTTGGTTGGATCATTTATTGGCTTGTACATTAGCTTGTTATCAGTTACCTGGCTCATTGGTAAGTTAGCCAATGAAATAGTCATTTGTCTGGTGGGTTAATTGATTGGCTTGCACATTAGCAGGTTACCAGTTACTTGGCTGGTTGCTAAGGTAGCCAATGAGTTATTGTATTGGTTGGTTGGTTGGTTGGTTGATTGGTTAATTGATTGTCTTGTACATTAACTGGTTATCAATTACTTGGCTGGTTGGTAAGTTACCCAATTAGGTAGGTGTTTGGTTGGTTGGTTTGTTGGTTATTAAGGGAGTTATTCTGTTTATTGATTGGCTGTCAGTCATCTGAATTTGGTATAACAACACACTATTATACGTTTTTTCAGGAAATATCACCACCAGACCAATAATATAAGAGGCCACAAAATAACACAACACATGTCATCAGGTTCTGACAAGATTTTGACCACCTATTGTTTTGGTGCCCACAGCATTGTCACAATGCATGTTATAAAATGTCATAAAATGTTTTTAAACTATATTGTGTGTTCGGTTGTCAGACAATGGATAATGAAACATGATCTTACGGCCAAGAGACAATGTCTCCAAATAACGAGGTTGTTAAAATGTTGTGACAGTGTTGCTGATAAAGCAAAAACAGGTGAACATTCAGACAATGTGATGATATTTGGTGAGTACAAAATAATCAACATGTGGTAGTCAGTGGTGAGAAGGACTTACTTGAGAAACGCTTACCAGGCAACTACTGGCCAATTACAGCTCAGATTTGATCTGTAAAGACATATTTATTTGTCCTACAATCTGGCCCCTTTCCTTTTTTTTATAGAAACTGTAACAGAAACAGGTGCTTCCTCAACCCACTCATGCAGAACAAGAACATCTCCTGAATTCTCCTGTTTCCAGCACTGACAGTGAGCTTCTTCCTCCAGCTTTGGCCACAAGGTGGCGATATTTTATACCTGTTCTTTGGATCTGCTCAACGTGAACAGTTCATTAATGCTTTCATTGCAGGAGAACTTTTACAACCTGCCATTTAGCCCACGTCACTCTAGAAATAGAAAGACTAATTGCGGGCTGTATTCCCATTCTGCTGCAGTGATAAAGACAGCCTGCTTCGTTCCGAAATTAATTAATAAAAGCCACGCCTTAATGTGGTCGCGTAACTCCCTGCTAAATGAGATCTGGACATCTAGAACTCGGACTTTGCTAAGAACGCGCAGCCGTGCTCCATCTTGCACGTCTTGATCAGGCAGCTTTGTCAGGGAAAGGAGCTTTGAAGGAATAATTATGTTCATTTGTCACAGGTTCCACAAAGATATCGCAACAGTTGAAATCCTTAAACTGACAGGCACTGTGACAGGCTCTGACAAGAGAGCAAGTATCTCGCACTGTGTGATATGTTCATGAAATTAATATTCCATACAGGACAGGTAAACTGGAGTTAATAGAGTAGACAAGTATAATATTGTGTGTAGATTAGCCATAAGTGGGTTTTGTCCATGAATATAAATGACAGTGTTGTATTGCAATATATATATATATATTTCAGCTTTCAACAAATACATTCATCCTACTTTAACAGTTCTACCTTAACACTGCCTCCAAACACACTAACAACCCAACATAAGCCAAACTAATCATAATCTTATCTATACTCATTAAGACTCCATGGGAAAAAAAAATGAAGCTCTTGCACGCAAACTTAAAAAAAAAGGTCAGTTAATCAATCAGTCAGTAAGCGAAAACTACAGCTCTGGAACAATATAAGAGACCTCTTTAAAATGATGAGTAACTTTGATTTTACCAAATTGAAAACCTCTGGAATATAATCAAGAGGAAGATGGATGATCACAAGCCATCAAACCAAGCTGAACTGCTTGATTTTTTGCACCAGGAGTAGCATAAAAAGTTATCTGTTATCCATCAGTGTGCAAGACTGGTGGAGAACATGCCAAGATGCATGAAAACTGTGATAAAAACCAGGGTTATTCCACCAAATATTGATTTCTGAACTCTTAAAACTTTATGAATATGAACTTGTTTTCTTTGCATTATTTGAGGTCTGAAAGATCTTTTTTGTAATTTCGGCCATTTCTCATAAATATATATCAAGTAACTCTGGATCATATCAATTCATAATTAAATTTGGCAACTTACCTGCTTACCTGTATCACTGCTATCACCTGTATAGGTAAGGATACTTAACCAGGCATTCCATGAATTGTTCCACAAGCAAGTGTAATGTCTTTAAAAGCTACCACTTAAAAAAGTGAAGATACAATACACTGGCATGCCAAAAGTCACTGGACAGAAATTAGTATCTTAGTACCTACATTACATAAAAAAAAAACATTTTTTCTGAACCAGTTGTCTAAACATCACAGTATGGTCCTTGTCAGAGCTATCCTGCTTCCAACACATCAACTTTAAAGGGTTTTGTATTTCCATTTTGCATAAAAGTGACATAGCCCTTAAATGGCACATCTTATTAGCAATTAGCTTTACTTCACATCATTGGTCCTAATGCTGTGGCTGATCAGTGCCAGTGAGCTCGATAGGCGGTTCCAGCCTGGAATATTTCCTTGTGTAAAGGGCTTATAGAGACACGAGAGAAGAGAGAAGATGGAAATCAGTTAGAGCCATTGCACAAATATTGGCTATGGCCAGTACAACAGTTGGAATGTCTTGAATAAGAAAGTCATCACTGGTGTACTAAGTAATCAGTGTCCAACAGGTAGACCAATGAAAACAACAGCAGTTGATAGTTGACAGAAACAATGCGAGTGCTGTAAAGAAAGAAAAAAAATTATGTCAATTAAAAGAAAGATGCAACACAATGGATTGGGAGATCCTTTATTAAGAAGACAAGAAGATACTAGTGTCAGTAGGTCACCCGCTTGATGCAGTTATTGATAGCAAAGGATTTGCATGTAAATATTAAGTCGTATTCATTATAATCTATTTTAAGTTCATCTGTTCCAATAATTTTGCTCACAAGTAATATGTGATGGGTCAGACATAAAGTGCTATCTTCTAATCTGTGTATCAGATCCAGATGTAAATAAAATCCAGATGTAAAACATCAGATCCAGATGTAAATAAAAAAGCTTAAATGTGTCTCATTCATCTCATAATCATGTCATTTTTTGTATATTTTATTTTGGCACATTTTTGTTTTACAATCAATTAAAAACAAAACATTGCACAAATTCTGACCCACCCCCCTCCTAGCAAGCAATAAAATAACTAAATAACTAACTAACTAACTAACTAACTAAATAAATAAATAAATAAATAATTAAATAATAATAATAATAGTAATAAAGCAACAGCAGGGCTGATGGTAACTAGACAATAATAATAATAATAATAATAGTAAAGTGATTTGCCTCATTGTTCCAACACTTTTGTAGGGGACTGTATCTCACAGGTCAATGCAGCATTATTTAGCTATATTGGCAAAAGTCATGGGACGTGATACTAGTTCCTGTCCTATGTCTTTTGTATTGTCGTGTATTTCAGTGTGTTTGGAGTTTCTTTTCCCAACAAAAGAAAAATGAACATTCATTCAATTCAATTTACTACATTCTGCTTTCACAGTGTTGTTTCCAGTAACAGTCCGCAGGGAATGGAGAGTAAAAGGTACATTTCAGAACGTAATAATTTACATTTATCAAGCGCGGAAAAGTGAGTTTTCTGCTGGAATGGGCTCTTTAAGATCGGCAGTGATTTGTATGTATGCGTGCGTTCACATCTGACTAAGTCAGTTTTTCAATCACTCGAAACCCATTATGGAGTCAACTTACCGGAGCTCTCCATAAACATGCAGGATAGTTTATGAGCCTGCCTCAGGCATCTCTTTTCTCTCTCTCTCTCTCTCTCTCTCTCTCTCTCTCTTTCTCTATTTCATTCTCTCTAACAACGCAAGCCAAAATGGTATGAGAGCATCCTCACACACATGTACACACTCAACTCACATGAGCACAAACATACAGTATACAGACTGACTGTATAACTGCCTGAATGTTGCATGACTGTATCTGCTCCAGCTGCCTTTGTGAACCGCAAAGCTCTGCACACCATCCGCACAAAGTCAGGAAGCCTTTTTGTATGTGCGCTGGATCCACATCCGCTGAATATCACAGAAGCCTGCCTGTTTAATTCATATGTGTAGGTTTGGAAAGAACAGATAGCGGCGTGTCGGAGGAGAGGAGGGCGCTCCATTGAAATTCAGATCATCATTCACAGCAAATCTGAGAGTCTACTTACCCAAATGCGCGCAGCTTTGAAATAAGAAGTGAAGTTCCATTTTTTTTCCCGCACCAGCAAAGAATAGAATATTGAGCACCGAATCCTTCACAATGCACTCATTAATGTCCAGAGGAATTAGAAATGTGAATGGATGCTTTTGTCTTGCTTGGTGGAAGCCAAATACGCTCGGGGCTGATGCAGAATAAAAATGCGAGCAACTCGAAGAAGTTAAAACCTTTCAATTCTAGAAAAGAGTCTTTAAAATAAATGAGTAAAATGAATGACTCGGGTCTTAAGGAAAGAGTGTTTAGAATTTAAAGGCACTGTTGAATAACACAAAATTATTCTCACTACTTAGGCCTGTCAAGATAACAACATATTCAGGATGATATATTGTCCCAAAAAATATTGCGATAAACGATAATATTGTCATTTTAAAGCGCCACTATAGAAAATGCTTTTTTTTCCTGCTTCTGGGCTCCCAAAGGAGCTTTTAAACAATGTGCCACAGTAACAATATACTAGCATAATAATACTATTACACCATTTTAGAGTTAAACTAACTTTTTATTATTAAGAGCAGACATTGGGCTTCCAACATAAAAATATTATATCATAAATAAATAAAACAAATAAAGTACAACCACCCTGGGACTCTGTGGGTTCTGAGAAAACTGCCCTAAATATTAAACATAACACAAAGTCACTTGCAGATCCTTTTTTCTGATCATATATGTATATGCTGTAAAACACACATTAGCTCAAAAACAAATAAAAAAGTGTCCATATGATTAAAGACACAGATGGCTCAGCAGGCCAGAGCTCTTGCTAAAAATATATTTTTTTAATGCAAATGTAACTGTCAGACAAATTTAGAGTAAGGAACACCAGCATGTTTAACGTGTGGGGCTTAAGGCAGGATCTCTCTGAGGGAACAATATTCACATTCAATATTCAGCTCAGAAAATTGGGCTGGATAGTTGTGCTTTAAATGATATCTCAGCTTCGTTTACACTGTTTTGAAACAAAGTCGACATGCCGGCTCATTCGCGCTGATGGGTTCTCCTCGCTCATTTGGCTTAAAGTCAAAATACTCCCAAAATACTCCCTAACCAGAGCCGTGGAACTTTTAAACCAAGCCATCTGGACTGGAATACTCTAAACCATCTAAACCTTCTCTAAAGCTGTTTAGTTTAGAGAAAGTCCTATTAGCCTCAAATACGTTCACGACTCGTTGAAATCTAGCTGTGGTTCATTCTCATGTAAACAAACTCATGCGGAAACCCAATTGCTATTATCCACTTCGGCAAAAATAATTGCGGTTAAAAAATTATTGTACGATAAGTCGATAACGTAATTATTTCGAGAGGCCTACTTACTACAAAAAAATTAAGGAATCATCAGACAGAAATGTTACTTCATCTGTAGTCGTTAGTTTTTATCTCTGATGGGTTGACAAATAAATCTGTGTGTGGAGGCACCCTACTCAGCACCAAGATCAATGGTTTATTGTCATTAGCAATACGTATCGCGAAGACTTTTACTGCGCTTTTACTGCGTCTGGTGCAGTTTCCTATGATGCCAGATCAACACAGCCCTTTCATCGGTCTTCAATACAGTCACTTTGTAAGCCAAATGTTACGTTAATAAAGCCTGCAACCAGTGGTCCTACCTTTTGTGAATGCTTACTCGAGGGCACTATTCCATTAGGACAATGTTCTATCTGTACTCTTAAACATGGGTCTCTCAAACAATGTGATATCATGGTTCAAACCATGATACCTCAGCCTATTCATTTTTCACTGGGGTTCCCCAGGGCTCAGTACTTAGACCTCTTCTCTTTTCCATCTACACCACCTCTCTAGGTCAGGTTATCCACTTTCTTGGCTTCTCCTACCACTGCTTTCCCACCTGAAAACCCTTCAGTCTGTGCATGACTATTATAATACCTCTCAGACATATCCACACGGATGACGGAACACCGCCTTGAAACAAACCAATCCAAAAATGAACTTCTGCCCGCAGCACTCCTCCAGTTAATGCTGCCTAGCTTTACCATACCATTCATTTCACATGGTTTATACACTACATATGTATGTGTACCTCAATAACTACTGTATGACCAATAGTTGCTTGTATTAGTAAATCACTAATACTAAATAATTAGTCATTTGTTGTTCCTGGTAACCTTCTCTTCCATCCGATTAGCGCTGCAATCCGACACCTCCTACTGTGTTCGGATTTCTTCATAAATGAGTGTATTTTGTGTTTGTCACCTCTCTTTTAACATGATTATGATAATAATGTGTGTACTGATTTATTATCAAATTATTTTTTTCTCCTGGGTGTTGCTCCAATTATCCGCTGTTGGTATGAGAATGAAGAAGAATGCTGGGGTAAAAAAAAGAGAGAGAGAGAGATTTTTCTTACAAACACAATAGACATTCCCCCGGCAGATGCCCCAGAGGTTACACGTCTGTAAAATTACATTAGTAACACTCAATTTGAATGAACAACCACGCCGCTGAGCCGGGCCTAGAATTGGAAAAGCCGGCTGGAACCTTCAGCCTCCTCCGGCATCCGTTTCATCACCGGCTCATCTCTTGCCCTCTCTCGTTTCTGAGCAGCGGGGATGTCTTGGGTGGGTGGGTGGTTGGGTTTAGGGTGATAAATTGCCACGAAACGCGTTCTTACAAAAGCCTTTTTCTCTCCATGACGTTTGGAATAGCCCATAAATCAGAGGCTTTACTGGTGCTCCCCTTCTTCCATTCTGATTGGCGCTCTGCTCTCCAGGACTCCAGGACTCCAGCCACCACTCTGAGGTGTTGTACCCTTTCGCACCCAGAGGAAAGGTACAGCATTATATCACTGCACAACAAAAACTTCTTCCCTCGCCTCTCAGCCCCCTCGCCTCCCTGCTTTCACTTGTAACATACAGCTGAAGTGATGGAAGAGGAGTCAGGGTGTCACGTACAGTTACCACATAGATTTTACATTGGCCACGGGACATTCATCTTCTTTCCTATTCCCAGCGTGAACAATTTTTCTCTTTGCTTCATGAATCAAATGCCAACCGCTATGGAGCACTAAAAAAGCTGCGAGACAAGCCATGTTTTATGCCACCGAGGGCTTCCTTTGACAGCGACTCGGTGCGTTTGGAGCGATGATCACCCCTGTCAGATTAGCGGAGCGTCAAAGTGAACTTTGAGCAGCCAGTAGAGCCTTGGGCAAATGGACTTTGGAGAGTTGCGTTAAGGATTCGCTTCTGTCAGGCCTGTACTTTGCAGCCTCTGAATATACTGTTCGAGGTGCCGAGCTCTCTGCTCCCCCTCGTCTCCCAGCCAGACGCCAGTGCCACACAGCTCATTAAAGACAACGGGATGAGCAGCTCAATCCCATACATTCTACAAGGGGAGTAGCACTGGAAAGGATTCTCCTGCTAAAGACACGACAAAAAACCCATCGCTCATGGAGATGAATCATCGTTTTTATCTCCTCCTTGGGAGCGCGCATCGACACGAATGAACCAGACAGCCTGGATGTTGTTTGTTGTTGTACTGAATTTTGAACATTGCCTCCCTTTCACAGCACTGATTCCCTGATTACATATAAGCTAAAATAAATAGGCTCCTACACTTTTCAATTTTGGTTGTTTGGCTGGACACGTCTTCTTGCACATCAACTTTAGTCCTCATTATGAGAATTTACAGAGGCACTGGAACATCGAAGTGGTGGCATGAAGGGGGAGTTAGATAGTTGGAAAGTTTTCTAGGATTTGCAGAGATCTAAGTACAGTACAGACTCTCATATAGAAGTCAACCAACAGGAATAGAACTTGGTGGATAGTCCTTATTACATGAAGGAATCAACCAACAGGAAAGGAACTGATAACAGATACTTTTTAGCTTAATGTTTCATTCACTGATGGATGCACTGCCTTCACTAGAGGACTAGAGTGCTCAAAGAGTGGCCCAAACTACAAAGTGCCCTAATGCCCTTCTTGTGGTAAAAAAGTGGTCCAAAGTCCACTAGGATGTCCCTTCTTGCAATAATTCATGATAGATCAAGAAATTGTAATAATGAGACCTTAATAGGTACCCATCTATGGGTGCCCTTCTGCCCTTCCAGTAGAAAAGAAAGTAACATTATGAAGTGACTTCTACTGTTTGCTTCTACTAGACAGCGCCCTTTCCAGTAGGGTAAATTGGATATAGTGCTGTCTAGGGTTCTTCTACAGGTGAGAGGACTCAGAAAATCCTGGAATATAAGTTCCTGGTTAGGTTCTTCTCTAATGAAGACGTGATGTGTCCTACTAGTGCTCTTACAATACAAATGTAGTTAAAAATGTCATTTGTTGTCAGTGATGCCACAAAGTAAAAAAACTTATTTTAAACTTATGAATATGTTTCGTCCATTTATGTTTTCAGATTGTGCATGCCCAAAGTTGAGCAGTAGATGACCTACTGAGGTTTTAGTTTTCTATCTCTACCCTTCAAACAGAGCGTTCAATCATTTTCTAAACGCACATCCAATGATGTCAAGATATTATGTCATGGAAGCTGCAAAGCTGTAGAGCAGTGGAAGTGTCTTCTTTGAATTATGGTTTTCCATTCAATACTTTTTATGGTGGCTTGGGGATAAGGTAGTGTCCTAATCATCCAACACTCTGACCTTTTTGGCTTGTTTCACTAAAAATGCAATCAAATCCTCACAGTTATGTTATCCTTGGACAGTAAAGACAGTTTGGGATGTGCCATTGTATGTACTTACCTTTTAATTCTTCTGCATAGAGGGTCAAAGGGGCAAAAGGGAGGCAATGGGAAACGGGGAAGCTTCACCTGGTAGTATAGGTCCACTATTAGGGAGGGACAGGGTCCTGGGGTTCTTGTTTAAACTGAAAAAGAAAGATAATTAGTCTTAATTAATACATGTGTAAAAATAGTGATCAATTACTTGTTTTCTCATTACCTGTGCAAGTCTCTCAGGGAAGAGGAAACTCTAGTTTTTGCAACTTAAGCAGAATAAACTCAAATTAATACCCTCGATTTTGGAAGAAACAACAAAAAACTGAGAAGACGAACATAGTCTAAATATTCTATTCAAAGTCACTTTATTATTGCAATAATTTATTGCATCCCAAATATATCTGCTCTCACTTCAGCATTATTACTTTAGCCTATGCCTAAAAGTTTAATTTAGGATGTTTCCTTTTTTAGACACCTTACTGAGACAATTATTGGGATCGCACAAGTTGCAGAAAATTTAATCTCAGACTCTCAGCAAGATGAGCAACAGATTTTCACTCTTTTAAACCATTTTTAGCTCATGTTCAGATATTCCAGATAGTAAAGCTGTTAATAGGAAGATTTGTGCACGCACTTTGGGGGTATCCTCCTATCAGTAGTCTAAGGTCACACACACACAGCGAGTGATATATGTGCCTGTCCCTCTTCCTTTTGATTGACGGCATTTATTGCAGTTCTCCTCATTCCGCAATTGCTGCAGGGAATGCCATAGGACCATTGAACTGCATGCGGGATCAGATACATGTTCATTTTGAACCATAACCATATATATGTGCCTTTCTAATACTATAATACAGGGAACTGCAACCTAGTTAGACCCAGCCCACTGAAGGATAATTTAAGATATGCAGGGTGATGATCATAAACCCGTATTTGCATATAGATAGTTCAGAGTAGAAAATCCAGTGTAGACCTATATAGCTTATATATTCACAATAATTGTGGTTATCACTCAGAAATGATAATAAAAACACAGTTTATTTCACAAATAATTGGCATATTGTATAATTAGTGTATTATTGTTGTGTGAACCAAATATATTTTATGCTTTTTCTGGTCAATATAATTAAAGCCTAATTAATTTAAAGTTGAAGACCTGCACCCTCTCTTTCCACAGCTATTGCTTTTGTAATGTGTGAAGCATGCAGTTTTGAATTTTGGAGTAAAAAAAAAAAAAATGGAAAAAAAAATTACTGGAGTAAATTATTTTCAAGACAACTTTTTTAATTCCACTACTTGCATTTGCACACAATTATCAAAACTTTTTACTCCTTAAATTTTAAAAATAGCCTCGTTACTCCTTGTGTATTATTTCATCTTGATTTTATTCCGGTGTTGTGCCGAATTCAGCACCCCCGCCAGGAAAAGCACCCCCTCTTGGAGCGCATTTCTAAGTAAAGTCAAAGAAAGTGCTTTCATCAAGAAAATGGTGCATACGTGCTGCTGAGAGGGGGTGCTTTTCATGGCGGGGGTGCAGATTTCGTCACTACTTAAAAGCAATTCCTCATGAAAGAGGCTGAAGGTGACATGACTATTTTTCATGATGTCTTAAGAGTAAGACTAAGCGTAGCTTAGAACAGCATCCTTTCAGGGTATTTTCATTTTTTTTTTTCTAAAAAAATGTTAAAGCCAAGAAAATGTACGTGCTCGCTCCCGAGAGAGGGTGCTTTTCCTGGTGGGGGTGCTAAATTCGGCACAACACTGGCTTCTCACCATTCAATAAACCCTTATTCAGATAAATCTCTACATCCAGATAGAGTGAATCTGATTGTAGTTGGATGTAGAGAAGCATAAACATTATACCATCAAATACTGAAACCCCATTGGTTCATACACAACACCTGCACACATCACGTCATGTCACATTCCAACAAGAACATAGCATATAGACATAGACATATGTAGCCTAGTATGAAGATGAACCGTGCAGAGACTCAAAAGAACTCGAGCAGCCAAACGTGCAACTAAGCTTTAACTTAAATATATTTCATTCTGCTAAAATACATTTATTTACAATGTCCATATATGCAGCTGAAACACTTGGTAGCCTAATGCATCCCAAATGTATCAATATTATCATTTTAATATAATATTATAGCCATTATGGCTTTTAGTAAAATGTGTTTTGGGGAGGTGGGGGGTAGTGCACTGTAGGACTCTGTGGCACGGCCTAAGATTTTGTCCTCAATAGCATTTTTTCCCTATTTTACATGACTTTTACTTTTATACTTTTAGTAGTTTTGAAACCCGTACTTTTACTTTAGTACAAAGCTTGAGTTAAAAAAAAAACCTAGTATCTATATACAAAACCAAACCCTGGGTTTTGTTCTTGTTGCTGATAACAGTCTGTTGAATATGTGGATATTTACATTAACTAATCGTTGCAGACATAATGATTACTAATAGAGATATTATCAAAAGGGCCAAATCTCTCATATCTCCAGTCCCTTCAGATTGATTTCAGATCATTTGAACTCAATACATTAAAAAAAATAACAACGAATTGTTAATTTTAAATATCAGTATTTTTTTTTTTTTGCTTGCTTGTTTAATTCACACTTGTTTATATTAAACTAATAATAATAAAATGTGGTTTACTCCAAACTCATACATCTTCATTCATGAAGGCACTTCATAACTTACAATAGTGTAGAAAAAAAACAACTGATTACTGATATGGTAATGGATAGATTATACATAGACTACTGGCTGTTCAGCAGCCTGATGGCTCGGGGGAAGAAGCTGTTTCAGAACTGTGTGGTTCTGGTCTTTAAGCTTCTGTATTTTCTTCTGCTGGGCAGCTGTGAGAAAGGTATTGGGAGGAATTGGGTGGGTGGGGTCCTTACATTACAAACAAAAATTTAAATGTTGTTTACTCAAAACTCATACATATTTATTCAAGAAGGTACTTCATAACTTCATAATTCTACATAAATAGTGTAGAAAATAACAGATATAACAGATTACTGATATGTGAATATTCACATGAAAGGCTCATATACTAAGGTAGAAATGTACACATTACCAACAGGGTTGCTATAAATAAGGACATCAGTCAATGTCCCTAAACGTCTACATTGCTCCTAATTTTTTTTCCGACACATCCGGTCACGAACGGTGAGTGAGAACATTACATTTCTCTAATGGGTCAGATTAAAAACGAGTAGAAGAAAACGGGTAGAAGACAACTCAACATGCTGTCCCTGCTGGCCAGTGAGTCATAGCTTATAAAAGATAATCTAATCATGTTTATTTGAGTGCAACATATAGATTTATAGTCTATCTGAGTAGCAAACAAACACAATATATCCAGAACTAAATAAAGAATATACAGACTTAATGTGCACTATGTTTACTGTACATTATTGCACTCACTCTCTTATTACCTCATCCTGTTTACATATATAAAACTAAATAAACTGTCGATCCAATGTAAGAAGATGTGAGTGGGAGAGAGAGTGTTGGTTGGTGTAATGTGACAGTAGTAAAATAAAAAGAGTGGGGTTCATATCAGGGTGAAGTAGTGATACCTTGTGTAGTGAGACAGGTGAGATGAGTTGTGATGGATTATAGACGGCTGGCTGTTCGGCAGCCTGATGGCCCGGGGGAAGAAGCTGTCTCAGAACTGTCTGGTTTTGGTCTTTATGCTTCTGTACCTTCTGCTGCTGGGCAGCTGTGAGAAAGGCAGTGGATTGGGTGGGTGGAGTCCTTGCCAGTGCCTTTTTCTCAGAGCTGCCCAGCGGCTGTCGAGAAGCCGGTCATTTAAGGTTAGACAGATTAGACTGTGCATGTTTACTGAGGCTGCAGATGGCTGTGCGATGCAGTGATTAATGCAGGATGATGTTCACTGTTAATTTGGTTAATTTTAGTTAGTTTTAGTGTGTTTTTTCAACATGGGAAAATCAAGACTGTACAATATTACATGTAAAAACTAAAAAAAAGGCCATCTCTACCACCTACATCTGTAGATAGGCTTGTGCTTCAATGTGGCATTGAGTTTTGTATTTTTATATTTTGCGCTTTAACAGAAATATATGGAGGTTATGTTTATATTTGAGCTGCAATGACTAGTAGATATAATCAATGTCAATTATAAAAGTGTAGACTAATCCTTATTTTGCACTACACAAAGTGATAGGGACAGAAACACAGTAGGGGAGGAGTAATAGGCTCATTCACACAGTTTAGACTCAACTCTGTCTCAACTTACGTACTGAACAGAACTTCCACTTTCTAACAATTTCACAATATTTATTTAAATCACACATTCAGCTTTTTCTATTGTTCTAATTTATTGGACAGAATGGTAGAAATAATCATTGACTAATCAAACTATTGAAAAAAATAATCAACACATCATCAAGATTACCAAAATGATTATGATCATTAATAGTTGCAGCCCTAGTTTGCACTTGTTCTGTATAAGTTGTATACAGTATATAAGTATGTTCTGTATAGGTGTATAAGTTGCTTCTAAGGCTAAAGGGAACTGCTTGCAATTCTTAGAAAACAATTCATCAATTAAATTTATGTTTACATTGGTTTCATATAAGTTTTAATGAGATATTTTAAAAAGAAAATAAATCGTAATTGAGAATTGCTAAAAAGCCCTAGTAGTTAAAAGTATTTACACTTTTTTCATTGCATGAAATGCATGCGACAGGGTCATTTGCATTTGGCTCATTTGGTTTGATTTATGGTAAAAGCTCTTTTTTGGATTACCATGAATTAATTGTTAAAAATAGTATTTTCCTGTTTAGGAAAATACTAAAATACTAAAACATGCTTTAAATTGTTGAATGATAAAAATGAGATGCATGCAATGTTGGGAACAGGGTCATTCAGGGCTCTTTGCATTTGGCTCAATTGGTTTGTGTGGAGGTGATAATAGAGAGGAGCCTTGATTCATCAATCTAAATGTACTGCATCATCAACAGACCATCTGTAGATTCCTCAGAGGCTCTGTAACAGCTTTCAAGCAAAGCAGAACCAGGTTTTCAAAGACTTTTCCGACTACAGAGGTCAGGAAAACTGACCTGTAGGAGTAGCTTAGCCCTGTAATGTTCCTTGTAGGGCACTGGGTTAATGGTTAAGGGCTTGAGACATGTGGGAAGAGAGAAAGTTCAAGTGATTTGTGTAAAAATGTCTTAACAATTAGTTTTGACCATGGTAGAATAAAAACACTTTTATGATTGCCATAAATTCATTGTTTTAAATAGTATTTTCCTGTTTAGTTTGTAATTAAAATTCCCAAAAACTCACAAAAGCGTACAACCTTTGTTCAAAGTCTAAACTTGAAAAGTCTACAGTAAAACATGCTTTAAATTGTTGAATGCTAGAAATGAGATGCATGCAATGTTTGGGGACAGGCTCTTTGCATTTGGCTCAATTGGTTTGTGTGCAGGTAATAATAGAGAAGAGCCTTGATTTATTAATCTTAATCTACTTAATCATCAACAGACCATCTATAGATTCAGTAGAGGCTTTATAATAGCTTTCAAGTAAGGCAAAACCAGGTTTTCAAAGACTTTCCAGACTACAGAGGTCAGAAAAACTGACCTGTAGGAGTAGCTTAGCCCTGTAATGTTGCTTGTAGGGCACTGGGTTAATGGTTAAGGGCTTGAGACGTGCGGGAAGAGAGAAAGTTCAAGTGAGTTTGTGGAAAATATGTGAAAACTGGTGTAGTTTGGTGCTTTAAGAGTGGAAATTGAGACCAAGTCAGGCATGCAGCTCTTCTCACCTTTTGTCTGCAGAAGATTCTGCTCATTAATGTTGAGATGAACACAGGGCAGAGGTGAAAGAGGCAGGGTGTGGGGAGTTGTGGAAAGCTGGAGATTGTCCTTTGCACTTTCAAACCAGCAGGTAGAGTTCATTGTGGTGGTTGCTGGTGAGCTGGAGGTCACAGAGAAGGAGAATGTTCTATACTGAACTCAGGTCGTTAGCTGCAACAAGGCTCTCCAGCTTGTCTGAGTATTATTATTTTTTTCTTTAAACCTTTTCTACAGCTTGTGTTGTGTATCTTTGTAGAACATTCAGTTCCCAGTCCTAAATGCCTCATCCTTTTCATCATGAAAGAGCTGAAAAACCATGGCCTTTCATCACTGTGTTCCCTGTGCGTCATTAAATAAACCTTGTGCTGCTCTGAAATACGCTGTGGGTCACTTTCCAAGGTTGTGATAGCTTACTCACAGACTGTGCTCTGCTTTCAAAGGAAAAACGCCATTCAAAATGCTGTGTAGTCCAAGAAGGAGTTTGATTCCTGTCTGAAAAACTCAAACACATTTTCTCACACTACACCTACTTCCAAATGCCAATGAATTTTCTTGGTTTTATGAGAGAGATCAACAAAAAGTAGTAAGTAATCGTAAGGTGAAAAGATGAAGTTTTTAAATTGTATTTTTTTTTTCTCAAAAATAAAAATCTGGAAAAAAGTGAGAGCAAGCTTGAGCTACTTTGCAAAGAAAATGTTTAAATTATTTAAAATATTAACCTCTTGATGTGCAAAACTAGTAGACACATACCCCAAAAACATTGCAGCTGCAATTGCAGTGAAAGGCAGCTCTACAAAATATCAACTCAGGCACCTCACACTTTCAAGATTTTGGGAAAAAAAAAAAAGATTATGCATCATTTTTTTTACAAGCACTTGCTACAGGTGCCTCTCAAGCAAGTAGAATATCATTGAAAAGTTACTTTTACAGTAACTCGCTTAAAAATGTGAAGTTCATATTGTATAGCTGTATCTATTTTAAGCATCTTTAGAGATTTTATTGTTGATCATGGCATGGCTTGCAGCAAATAAAACCCAAAAATCAGCATTCTAATATTTTCTAAGAACAATTGGTACTTTTGGCAGTGTGGTCAGTGTACCAAGTCCTGCTGGAAAATGAAATCCTCATCTCTATAAAAGTTGTCAGCAGAGAAAAGCATGAAGTGCTGTAAGATTTTGTGGGAAAACAAAACTGAACTGACGTTAGACTTGAAATAACACAGTGGACCAACACCAGTGGATGACATGGCAATAAAAGAAACTTAAAAGAAATAAAACACTTACAATACATAGATGTTTTAGATAACTTATTTTAGATGAACCTGTATTTTGTGTTGATAACAAAATCCCAGTGTTTGGTAATATAACATTTGTGGAGGCGCATTCTATCAAAAGAAAAAAATAATATATACGTTTGGCTGAGGTGCAACCAAATTAAAAGAAAAAAAATGATTTATCAAAAACGGTGCACCACTCACTAGGAAGCACATTTTAATAAACGCATTCCTTTACACAGACAGCTTGCCAGCTCTACTAGTCTTTGAAGAGGAGTATTGCTTATAGATTAGGACTCTGTGGCAATATAAATGATAAACATGAAGGCTACTGGCACTATGCTTAATACCAGACCAGAACTAAAATCACTGTTCCACTCTTAGTAATTTGAGATTAACACTTCAATCAATTTTACAGCTTTAGGAAATTTTATTTTGTTGGAGACTTAAATCTCAGTAGAGCTGGAGAGTCACCCCATTATCTTTATTCATGTGTGAGAAGACCAGAACTACCTACTTTGTGACCCAATAAAAACAACAGTGTTTAATATCACAAGTATCTAGTCTTGGACATTTAGAGTAGTAGTGAACACGCAATCAGTAAACTGGAAGCAATAGTCAGCTCATTAAACCAGGGTCATGTTGACATACTTACTAGTAACTTGATTGGGAAATCCTAAAAAGATTTTATTTGCAGTTTATATAAATAGGGATATTGGAAAATTCAGTTTTTGCAAATTAAATAAAAAAATCTTTAGATGTGAGTAATTATCAAGGTCCCTACACATTTATATGAACAGTAATTGCTAAGTTTAACTTTTAACTATTCACCATTAGTTTTGATCATGTTAAACTATTCTGAGATTGCCATGAACTCATTGTTAAAAATAGTATTTTTCCTGTTTAGTAAGTGATTAAAATACTAAAACAAAACAACCCTTTGTTCAAACTCTAAAATTTAAAGGTCTACAATAAAAGATGCTTTAAATTTCTTAATGACAGAAGTGCAAACTTATTTAAAAAACATACACACACACAAAATCAGACCATAGATTGAAACAGTTGTAACATTTTTATTGAGCTTACCAGAATTGTTTTTATTGCATTTTTTTTTTTTTCAGTTCTCCAGGAGCCATACCTGCAGCATGGATCAGTGGGTGGTGGTTCTAAAAGAAGTGTGGACCCAATGGACCATTCTTTACAGACATGCTGGGATGCTGGGACTTCTGGGTAATGGAATGTACTACCTGGTTCTTTATTAGGGGGGGGGGGGGGGCGGGGGGTGAAGCAGAGTCTCTAACAGAGAACTAAATGGTTGAATTGCATCTTTTCTACTTAACATTCTGAATTAAACTGTTTAGAGAATCAAAAATGTACAGTTAAATGTGATTCTTCAAACTAAATGCAAATAGTGAATTTGACCTGCTACTTAAAATAGGTTGAACTGTCCTTTTAAAAGGGCACTGTTTGCACAGTTTAATGTAATTTTAACACATTCAGATGTAAATAGTGTTAATTATTGGAGTTATTTGACAGAGTTGAAATATTTTAGTGTTAAAACAAATAAACCCAATAGATACTGTCCAACTCCACCAGAGATTTAATTAAACTCCCCCCAATCAAACTCATTATTTGCATAACGAGCGTGCCTCCCAAGCCAACATCTTGTATTTTTTAACAATCTAGGGAGTTAAAAAGGAACTCTGTGGAAGTTAATTCAACACTTGACTTTTTGCTGTGTGCTTTTTCTCTACCAACATGGCTTGGTTTCTCTTTGTGTGCAAAAGTTTGAAATGTGAACAAACAGCTGTTGTGCAATGCTCTCTGTTTATTATATATTTTGTGATGTATTATTGGTTCCAAAAACTGGTGCAAATGTGGGCTAGTTCATTTAAAATTGTCATGGTGCTCATAAGCCTGGATAGAACCAGTTCAAGTTATTTTGGTCAAAAAATGCTATTTGTTTTTTATGATGTTTCTGCTTGACATAATTTTGGATGCTTAAGTTAAATATTCAAACATTGCTAGAGCCAATAAAATTACCAATTTTGAAGCCACAATGTGCCTGCTGGTTGACTCAATGCTTTTGTCACTAAATGCTATCAGATCTTACAGTATCTGTTCACAAATCTAGTTAAAAACCTTCCCTTGACACCAAGAGCAGCATAAACTCTTTTTAATACCATTCACTGCTAAATAATAAGTAAATGAGCAGGCGTCCAAATACGTCTGTATAGTTCATATTAAAGGTCAAGTATTTTTAATGACTTGCCTTTTGTAATGAGGCTCTTCATTTTTTAAAATACATGATTAGACTTCATCAGTTTCCTTAAAAAAAAAAAAAAAAAACTCACAGAAGTCTTTTAAAAGCCTGCAGAGGAATATCACCGGCCATAGAGGTTCAAGTACTTCTGGTCTGTTAGAAAGCAGATATAATGCTGGAGGTCACTCAATTCTTAGAAGATGCTGAGTGTGGGAAATGTGTTAAGCGGCTTCTGAACCACCAGAAGACGGGACACAGAAATAGTGAAGTAGACATGAAAGGTCAGCAGATGCTAAATTTATCTGTCACAGTTGGGCAACAAGTGCCAAGAATAGTCCTATTTTCACAAATTTAGAAACACAGACTGTGTTTCAGTTTGTAGCAGCTTCTGTCACTAACAACCTGTCCCAGTGGCTAATCATCACCTGCACAAATGTCCTGTCCTGTGTCTTTTCTGTGATACATTGTCCTGTAATACCATAGCAAAATACTGGGAGCTGTTGTTGCACAAAATAGAGATACTTTATTGCAATACATCATATTGTTTTCATTTGTCTCTAACAATGTTCACTATGTTAAATTAAGCAGCTGTTCTTGTTTCGTGTCTTACTCTAGGAACTGGCAACACTACACTAGACTGGGCTGCCTCAGAACAGAAAAGTAAGAAACAGGGCATCTCAAGACATGGGGAAAGAAATACAAAGAAATCAGAAAGGCAGGAAAACGAAGGGGTTAGTTTGTTTGTGTAGAACATTGCTGAGTTTACAGAGTGGGAAGAGCCTGATTCAGAGGAGGGCAAGCACCAGCACCCAACCATGACCATGGGCTTGCACCAGTATGTTTAACAGTTAACTGACTGTTACATGAACTGTTTAAGGTATACAGAAGTACATTTTATTTTACAGTATAACTCAAGGTCAAAATCACAAAACAGCTTTACAGAGATATGGACCCATGACTCTTATGTGTAAGCACCAAGATGGTGATGGCAACAATGGCCAGGAAAACCTTGGGAGGAACCAAGAATGAGTAATAGGAACCCATCCTTCTCCTGTTTTATAGTATAATACTGTTAAATTACATTTTCGTGTAATTTTCAACTGGTGAGTAGAACACTGCAGGAGACATATCCACATTTACTCTTTATAATGTAATACAATACTATAGTAAAGTAGTATTTCTTTATTCATAGATGAAGAACATGTAGGAGGAATAATCTAAACAGAGTCAAGGAAAGAACCGAAGAAGTCAATACCTCCTACTACATCCTGGCTCTTATAGTTAAGCCCACTCTTTGAGCGGTCTGAGGTCATAACTCACACCACAAGTCTTGTGACGGTGGTTGTAAACTCTGTTTACAACAGTAGGTACTGTAGACCCTCTGTTCTAGAGTCCTTTACAGCTGGCTGCAGACTCTTAAACACACCCCTTCTGGGCTTTACAGCAACCGAAGGGTGGAGCTAAAGAGGCATCAAGGTACTTACTCATGTGCATATGTCCAGAGTAGGGGTGAGGTGAGTATAGTTTTTAATTTTACAGGAAACAAGATATGAAAGCCTTAACAAAAGTTCTGCTAGGAGACTCCCAATCTGTGTTTATTGGAACATAATGTTGGGAACAAAATTATTGTTTGATGGTTTTTTACAGTGGTATGAAAACAGTGGTTGGGCATCCCAGATAATTTTCATGATTTTTCTTTATAAATATTTGGTTGTTCAGATCAGCACTTTCAGTTAAATATATCATATAGCAGACAAACACATTGATAACTGATTTTGCTGATCTGAACAACCAATGATTTATAAAGGAAAATCATGAATATTATCAGGGGTGCCCAAAGTTTTTCATACTACTGTATTTAATAAGCTAAAGCTGCAGGCTGGTAAGACCCATTCACCCATTTTTTTATAATTGTGTTTCTAATTTTTCCTATTTTGTCCCCCAATTTTGCACAGCATAATACTCAACCCACCTATTAGGACTCCCCCTATCACTAGAGATGCTCCAACACACCAGGAGGGTGAAGACTAACACATGCTTCTTCCAATACATGTGAAGTCAGCCACCGCTTCTTTTTGAGTTGCTGCTGATGCAGCATTGCTCAGTAGCATCATAGCGCGCTCGGAGGAAAGCGCAGCAGCTCGGTTCCGATACATCAGCTCACAGATGCACTGTGCTGCAGACAACACCCTTTAGTGATGTGGGGAGAGAGCGCCATCTACCCACCCGGAGGGAGCAGACTTTCCTCTGAGCGCCGGCAACTTGATGGCAAAGCTGCATGAGCGGGTAACTTCATTTACTTTATTTACTGCTTTTTTAAGGGAGGGACAGGTAGCTTGGTTCCTTGGGTGCTCAGCACCCCTAAAACTCTGTTGCTAGAATTGTCCCTGCTTCAGCTTGGGATCCAACATTGTTTCATGGAGTTTTCTTCGATTATATACCACTGCTGATTAAAACAAGCTTCTACACTGCCTGGCCAAAAAACAGCTGTCACACACTCTAACATTTTGTTGGACCACCTTTAGCTTTAAATCCTTTGACGCATTCACTGTGACATTGTGACAAGATTTATTTCAATCCAGTGTTGCATTAATTTTTCACCAAAGATCTTTCATTGGCATTGATGATGGTAGAGTCTGACCGCTGCACAAAGCCTCCTCCAGCACATCCCAAAGATTCTCAATGAGGTTAAGGTCTGGACTCTGTGGTGAACTCTCTCAATCCATGTGTGAAAATGATGATCTCATGCTCCCTGAATCACTCTGCACTCTTTCACAATTCCAGCCCCATGAATCCTGGCATTGTCATCTTGGAATATGGCCGTGATCATCAGGGAAGAAAAAAAATCCATTGATGGAATGAATAACCTGGTCTATATTCAGTATAGTTAGGTAGTCAGCTGACCTCTTTCTTTCAGCACATCTCAACCGTTGCTGAACCTAAACCTGACAAAAGATCATTTGCTTAGATCACTTTTTTTAGATTTTTTTTTTGTTGGCCAGGCAATGTATCTAATTATCATCATCATCAGTCTATTCATGAGTGAGCGAGGAGTGCGCTAAAACTCGACTGCGACTACTGCGGCTCTTCAGGAGCTCGACATGCTTGCTCTCTGCTCCCCAGAGCAAACGCAAACAGAGCTGAAGAGGGAGAACTCTCAATTAGACCCCTCGCCGTTTGAGCAGCAGGATTTTTGACACATGCTAAGAAAGGATTTGGGAAGGCTCTCGGCTCAGCCATCGCCAGCTGACTCTTTTAAGAACTGCCAAACATGCGTGGCTTCAAGTAGGGCCACGCTAGAGCGAGGCGACTCTGTTGTGTTAATAAGGCACTTTGTGTAGCGGGCTACGTGAACTCGAGCTCAACCGGCCTGCCGTTTGACCGGAGGATTATTCATTGGCTTTGAAGGGCTATTTTTGCGTGTTGTTTGCGCAATATGAATCACTGAGGACTGTGAAATAACTTTCCGAGCATAAACAATTCCAGCCTGCATAATTTATACTGACAAAGCAGTGATTTAAGCAAAAACAATGCCGAGCGTTTTCTCGACTTACTACGCAGACCTACATTTCGCCAAACACACACACACAGATCCATTACGCTCTCCGTTTCATTTCATGCCTTCCACTCAGTTTGTGAACGTGAATGCTTCAATTCTTTATGTGACGTGATACGTCATGGCACTTCTCCTCAAGCGCAAAATTGTTTTCCTGTTTAATTTAAGCAACATTCGTGGAAATTGTTTCCAAATCATCACATGCAGAAAATAAAAGGGACAAATCCCTATCTGTGAGAAAACACTGTGTTTTTTATACTCCCTGTCCACCTAAACTTCAGTCACATTGTCAGGCCCCCAAGTCTCCTTGTTTCCTAGTAACCAAAGGTATTGGCTTTAAAATGCGCGTGCGGAAGAACCGGCCGGCCGTGTGTTTTGTATTCATCCCGACACATGTCGGACTGGCCTCCGAACAGCACCAGCACTTTGCTAACAAGAGCGAGAAACTGTAAATAGCTTGGCCGAGCTGAAACGGACAGCAAGAAGTGGCTCTTATTTCAGCTTCTTGTTTCACTTAAATAGCTGCGAGTGTGGCCAGATGAGGCCGAGCTAAAAATAAGCTCCCTCTCTCTCTCTACCTGTTTCTTTCTTTTTTTCTCCCCCTCTCCCTCCGCCCCATATGCCCTGTTTTGTTCTGTTCCTCGTGTATCGTTTTTTTTTTCTTTCTTTCTCCTCCTTTCTCATCAAAAGAAGCTGCTCTAAGAGTTATTATAAGATATTTAATATTGTGCATATTCATAATTTCCATTACGCACATTCATGCTTTGTCTGTTCCTTATTAAATGGGGGATTTTTGCTGACTCCAACCTCAGCTCAATTAAAAAAAAGAATAAAAAATATGAGGGGTAGTTTGGGAGAGGCATTGGGTGATGTATGGGTTTAGAGGTGGGACAGGACGTGACAGAAGAGCTGATTGGCTGAGCTGCAGCAGCAGCAGCAGTGTGCCTTTGATAGCGATAGACGACTGATCTGCATATTGTGATGCGTCTGCGTACCAAAGTACACGGACACATCATCCATGCCTATAGCACAGTTTTTGTTTTTTTTGTTTTTTCTAGGAAAGGAAAAGTTTATAAAAGTTTTAAGTAGGACTGGTATGTTTCACTACTTCAAAGAAACTAATTTCAGCTATTAATGGAAAAATTATGGTTTAGGGTTTAGTGGCTCTTTAACACTATGGCATAAATGTAATTTTTTGAAGAAAAAAAAAAATCATACCACTATTTATTTGGAAGGTTTTGTCTTTGGGAACTTTTTCCAGATGCTTTTTATTTTTATTTTGATAACAAGCCGACTATTTAAATCACCACTGCTTTATATCATGATGGCCTTAATAAAAGTGCAAAATCTGCAAAAAATATATTTATATATGTATGTAAGTTTTAGTAAGCTTACAACAAGAATGTAATAATATATAAAGAATATAATCAACATACTCTTGCACATATACTGTACATATTTGTATTTGTGACCCACTTATAAGCCTCATTGTATTAGACATAGATATGCGCTCTGGAAAAAATAAGAGACACTTAAACTCTTAAAAATGATGAGATTCTTTGATTTTAACAACTTAAAAACCTCTGCAATATAATCAAGAAGAAGATAGATGATCACAAGCCATCAAACCAAGCTGAACTGCTTGAATGTATGGCCTAGGAGTGGCTTAAAGTTATCCAAAAGCAGTGTGTAAGACTGGTGGAGGAGAACATAATGCCAAGATGCATGAAAACTGTGATTAAAAACCAGTGTTATTCCACCAAATATTGATTTCTGAACTCTTAAAACTACAGTATATGAATATTGTTTTCTTTGCATTATTTGAGGTCTGAAAGCTCTGCTTCTTTTTTTTGTAATTTCAGCCTTTTTTAATTTTCTGCAAATAAATGCTCTAAATGACAATATTTTATTTGGAATTTTGGAGCAATGTTGTATGTATTTTATAGAATAAAACAACAATGTTCATTTTTTTATTCCAACATATATCTATATACCTTTTTCAGAGCTGTATATTACAATAGTAATAAAAAAAAAAAACGTAAAAAATATGGTATGGAATGGTATAATAACCAAATGATGGTTTGTTACCTGAGGGCAAGATCATGCAATATAATCAAGAGGAAGATGGATGATCACCACCATCAAACCAAGCTGAACTGCTTGAGTTTTTGCACCAGGAGTAAAGGCATAAAGTTCTCCAAAAGCAGTGTGTAAGACTGGTGGAGGAGAATATGTCAAAATGCATTAAACTGTGATTAAAAACCAGTGTTATTACACCAAATATTGATTTCTGAACTCTTAAAACTACAGTATATGAATATTGTTTTCTTTGCATTATTTGAGGTCTAAAAGCTCTGCTTCTTTTTGTTATTTCAGCCTTTTTTCATTTTCTGCAAATAAATGCTCTAAATGACAATATTTTATTTGTAATTGTGGAGCAATGTTGTATGTAGTTTACAGAATAAACAATGTTAATTGTTTTACTCAAACATATATCTAGATACCTTTTCCAGAGCTGTATATTAGTAATAAAAAAAACGTAAAAAATATGGTATGGAATGGTATAATAACCAAATGATGGTTTGTTACCTGAGGGCAAGATCATGCCGTAGAGGCTTTTTGAAGCTTTTTTGAGTTTTAAATTTATTAGGTACGCTCACCTTGTCCTGACACTAATTCACCATTTTATTAGGTAAATCCACCCCCATATATACAGTACTGTAGGTTTATATAAACAGCATATGCAGGTTTATAGAGACAGACTGTAGCCCATCTGTTGCACAATATTTACCAGCCTCCCTTAACTCCTGAAATCTATCAGTAGAAACATACTATATCATAAATAAGCCACTGCAGACCAAATATTATTGCTGCTATTATTAGCAACAGATGGCCTGCAGCCAGTTATTATATACAGTGCCTACAAAACACGTCTACTGTACAACAGCAAAGAAAAAACACTTAAAGAAAAAGGTGTATAGAATGAAAAGTCAAATTAAAAATTGTTTCTTGCACTTCAGGCCTGCAACACATTTGGGGAAAAGTTGGAACGAGTGCTTTTTTTAGTGCTAGTAAAGAGTTACACTCAGAAATGCCACTTAAAACCCTACCGTACAAAGAAAAAAAACTGCATGGCAACCATGTCCAGAAGAGACATCAATTTCTCAGGGCTCTCTGAGTGTTTGCAGGAAGAATGGAACAAAATAACACATGAAACACTTCATCGATCTGTAACTTTTGTGCCAAAATGTCAAAAAAAAAGTAATAAAACTGGTTGTAAGACAGAATGGCAACATCATAAATTGGAAAATGCTTTATGATGGCACTTTTTCTTTTTTGGAATGTGGTACAAGCCTATAATGCACAAATGCATTAAAGTTGATCGGACTAAATATTAAATACAGCTCTAGAAACAAATAAGAGACCACTTTAAAATGGTGAGTTTCTTTAATTTTACCAAATTAAAAACCTCTGTAATATAATCAAGAGAAAGATGGATGATCACAAGCCATCAAACCAAACTGAACTGCTTGGATTTTTGCACCAGGAGTGCAGGCATAAAGTTACCCAAAAGCAGTGTGTAAGACTGGTGGAGGAGAATATGCCAAGATGCATGAAAACTGTGATTAAAAACTAGGATTATTCCACCAAATATTGATTTCTGAACTCTTAAAACTTTATGAATAGGAACTTTTTCCTTAAATGAGCTGCTGGCACACCTTCACAGCGTGAAAGGCTCAGTTTCCTTTGCTGAGACACAGAAAAAGCGCCAAAGTCAGAGCACACAGCTTCTGTTTACACAGCTAGTTAACGTTAGCTATCTAACTTAGCTAAGTAACTGTAGATTTAAATGGGATCTCCGGTTGATTCTGTGTTTTACCGAGACCTTAAATAAACACTAGGGAAGCACGGTTTGACAAGGCAGCTCAACTCGCCAGAAAACCAGTCCAAGGGGGCGCCATTCGGGGTTGGATTTTATGATATAGAGAGATATAGACTCTGGGGCTTTGATGTGGTGGAACTGCCTGAGCTCTGAATCACCAAGTCTGAGGTAAATGTTTAGTATCATTAGTTTAGCTGAAAGATACGTTAACAATGCCGCGGGGAGAGTGGCGTCGCTAGTTTAGCAAAGTTTAACTTTACCTATAGCATTCAGTGCTTTATCTCTATAACTAAGGTGGTATCTCTCTAAAATTATATATTATTATATATAATTTTGTCCTTTAAGTTTTAGAGCTGTAAAACTGACTGTGGGGGAAAAGGCAGGTAGGCGTTCTCTGCTGTCGTGCTCTGCTTAGCCAATCAGAGGTGATATATTGTATGCATGTATGAATATTTATGAGCAAGAGCCAAATCCTGTCTTTCTCCAGAGACCACAATTTAAAGCAGCACTAGGTAGGATTTCCTTGATTTTTGAACTGTTAAGAGAAGTAAAATTACAGCTTGAAAGCATTGAGGTGTAATAGGAGGAATAGCGGTGCTCTCGTGTCTGTGCCGGAGCTCCTCTGAGCTCAAACCAGACTCTGTAAGTTTCCGAGGCGGCCGCGACCAACGCTCGAGAGAACTGCGACCTGCTTTCCGACCTTTAGTTCTAACAGTTCTACAAGGACTACTGGTTCATTCTATGTGAAAGCCAGAAAACGAGAAAGAGAAACTAATCCGCCTGAAACATTTATTACACGCTACAACTGTAGGGGGAGCCCACGAGCACAAAATCTCAATCCTACCTAGTGGAGCTTTAAGTAATCTAAAGCAGGGTTATACAGAAACACTTGAACACTTTTTTTTTCACAAAAAAACGGCTCACATGGCATTTATTCATACTAGAGACAAAAGTCCACAGTTATAAAACATATATAGTGACATATAATGACTAAAATGATAAATTAAGTAATAGTAATTGTAACGCTGAATCATACTTATCATATACTGTATCTAAGTGTTGGTGCATCAGGATGACACAGAGTTGTAATTTAAAAGTGTGGAGAGCAGCAGATGACTGGGTAATCCAGGGTGGGCATCTGGCCTATCTTAGTGTCTTTAGTCTCAGTGAAATCATTTCAGCCATTTGATTATTCATGATTATTCATTATTCAGATGATTCATGCGTTTGCTGCAGTGTTTTCCAGCTCAACAGCTCAATCATGAAAGTATATACTGAACCCCTCTCGCTGTTTCATGATGTTTTTAATTAAACGTCTTCACTACGGCTCATTTTAAAGCAATGTTATGCTGCAATTTTACCTGAAAATAGCAGCTTTAGAGTCCTTTTGGTGGTACACTGATTTATAGTAGAGATATAATTCATCAGTTTTATCTGCAATCGAAAAGTACAGGAGTTTTTATGTCATATGAGTGACTTCACAGTTTAAACAGTTACTTTTGCAACTTTAAAGGCAATAGTTTGGATTAATTGCTGGTCAGATAAAGGTTTAATGTTAGAACTAACAAACAAGCTAAGATAAATCAGCAAAATACACAAAAAAGGAGATTGCAGTGTGATTGCAGTTCAACAGTGGTTGTTGCGAAAGGGTTTCTAGGTGGTTGCTAAGGTATTGCTATGATTTTTAAAAAAAATCACCATTCATTCTTAAAGGGGAAAAGAAGATGCATTGGTTCATAGACTTACGCTATTGACATCAGTATTACGGTTTGCGTGTTAAAGTTTCTAAGAAAATGCGTCTCAGTTTTGATGTTCAGGACTCTGAACTTTACAACAAAGACTCCGATTCCCAGCATGCTCACTCACCAGACTTCCCTAACTCTGCTGATCATGTGGCGCTACGGCGATAACGCTCGCCGAGCTTCTGATTGCACGCACCTGGTCTGCTTTGTACATATACCACCCAGTTTCTGTTGTTCCCTCACTGAGGAATTTGTGTTGTGGTGCAAGATCTGCGGCTGGACATCTCCAAAACCAAAGACTTCAGAAGGAAGGTCCAGGCTCCCTGCTCAGCAGCCAATCTCCATTGAGGGGGTCGATGTCGAGGTGGTCAAATCCTACAGATACCTTGGTGTGCACCTGGACGATAGGCTGTACTTCCTGGGTCTGCCAGGGTTTTTATAACACTGGTTTTTATTCACAGTTTTTTTAATGCATCTTGGCATCATGTTCTCCTCCACCAGTCTTGCACACTGCTTTTGTATAACTTTATGCCATTCACTCCTGGTGCAAACATTTAAGCAGTTCAGCTTGGTTTGATGTCTTGTGATCATCCATCTTCTTCTTAATTATATTCCAGAGGTTTTCAATTTGGTAAAATCAATGAAACTCATCTTTTATAAGTGGTCTCTTATTTTTTTTTCCAGAGCTGTATCATACCAGGCAAAGTGAACAGTATTGTTCTGGCATTGAAACAAACAGCTTTGAAATCACAGCTTTGCTCCTGCTCATGCGGTACAGTAGGCGTACCTGATAAAATGACAAGTGAGCGTAGGTACAAGACAGTACACATAATCCACTGGCATCTGAGTGGAGTTTATTCTACTGTATTAATGTTGTGCAACTGAACCTCTAAACATACACGATCTCTCACGTACAGCATATATACCCACACACTCAGTTAGGAGCATTACAAGAGGTTCTGCTGGGTATGAGACTAAAAAAAATATTAGAAAAACAATGAAATATGGGACAGTAAGAGCCTAAAGCTGGTGCTTTAGGGTTGAGAAGGTACATCTCTGTCTCTCCAAATACTGAAGCAGCTCTTTCCCAGCTGTCATCTTTAGCTGCTTGTAGAAGGTTTTAGTAGAGATGCAGAGAATGAAACTGTCCCGACAGAGAGTTCTGGTGGAAACAGGAAAGGTGAGGTGCACATTGAATTCTGCCGTGATTTGAGCAGCCGTGGTTTAATGTTTTTTTGGATACAATCCGGGTTAGCACCCGAACATCCCTTTCAGACAGCTTCCTCTTGGGTCCACAGTTAATCCTGTTGGATGTGGTTCGTCCTTCTTGGTGGTATGCTGACATTACCCTCGATACCGTGGCTCTTGATACATTACAAAGACTTGCTGTCTTGGTCACAGATGCGCCAGCAAGACGTGCACCAACAATTTGTCCTCTTTTGAACTCTGGTATGTCACCCATAATGTTGTGTGCATTGCAATATTTGGAGCAAAACTGTGCTCTTACCCTGCTTATTGAACCTTCACACTCTGCTCTTACTGGTGTAATGTGCAATTAATGAAGATTGGCCACCAGGCTGCTCCCACACTAAAATGGCAGGTGTTTCAGTTTCATTGTCCAACCCCTGTATATATGGCAAGTGAAAAAAGTCATACAAACTACAACAGTAATAAACATTTTTATATGGTTAAATAATGTCTCATCTAACTATTAATTCACTATTGAGTCATCTTTAAAAACATTAAACATTACACAAATGTAAAGATTAAGAATGTTGTAAATAATGTTAATTAATAATTAATTGGTTTATAATGTATTTTATTTTAATGTAGTGAATTAATAATAAATTGAGACATTCTGTTGTAAGTACTGCTACTCATTGTAAAGTATTGTAAAGTATCCCAAAAATGTAAAAAAAAAAAAAAAAAAAGCAATTTCATGACAATATATGCAATGATGATGCTATATGTAAGTTTATATACAGCTCTGGAAAAAATTAAAAGACGATTTCAGTTTCTAAATCAGTTTCTCTGATTTGTTATTTATAGGTAGATGTTTGAGTAAAATGAACATTGTTGATTAATTATATAAAATTCAGACAACATTTCTCCCAAATGTAAAATAAAACATTGTAATTTAAAGCATTTATTTGCGGAAAATGAGAAATGGCTAAAATAACAAAAAAAGATGCAGACCTTTCAGACCTCAAAGAATGCAAAGAAAACAAGTTCATATTCAATATATAAGAACTCAGAAATCAATATTTGGTGGATTAAACCTGGTTTTAACTACAGTTTAATTTCATACATCTTGGCATGTTCTTCTCCACCAGTCTTACACACTGCTTTTGGATAACTTCATGCCACTCCTGGTGCAAAAATTATTGCAGTTAAGATTGGTTTGATGGCTTGTGATCATCCATCATTTCTCATCATTTGTAAGTGATCTCTTATTTTTTCCAGAGCTATATATACATATATATATATATATATATATATATATATATATATATATTGTCTTACAATATCCCCAGCTCTACATGGTACCTTTTCAAAATGTTGCCAAACATTCTTGATACGTAGTCTGTTAGCTGTAATTGGAAAAACAGAATGAAAACCTGTGAAAAACATGTTTGGTATTCAGTATTTGGCTTTCGGTGAAATGTTTCATTTTGTTCGGTTTCAGTTTCGGCCAGAGATTTTCATTTCGGTGCAGCTTTAGTGTTTAAGGGACGTTTTTTTTTTTTTTTTTCCTTCCTAGGGAGAAGGCTCGGCTGGTCTAAGCCGGGACTTTTCCTCGTTAGAATGCTCAAAGGCGGACGGGCAGACTTGAAGCCGGAGCTGTCTGTGAGGAATCTCTCTCTCTCTCTCTCTCATTCTCTTCTCGATGGTTGAATTTCAAAGAGTCTTTAGAGGAGAAGTGGAAGGGGAGGGGCCGGCAGAGGATTTAAACGGCTGGATTAGTCTCTCTTTTTCAATGCATCAATTTATGTGCAGCAGTTTTTAATGATCACCTGAGCTAAATGAGCTTAGGCTAAACTGAACGTAGGAAAACTCTCTCTTTCTCTCTTGTTAGGGAGACTCGCGTCTACTTTTTTTTTTTTTGTTACTGGGATGGGAGGAGGGAGGGAGGGAGGAAGGACAGTAAAGGGAGCAATTTTTTTTCCTCCTCCTCGCCCACTGCAGTTGAATCATCCTTGAGCAAGCGATAGTTCTCCCAGATATTCATTCGCCTTCAGGGCAGATCATAATCCTATTTCCTTCTGTCCTGGTACTTCATCTTTCTTCCCTAATGTGAGTCATATGGTTTTATTGCTTTCAGCCCGTTCTCCACCATCCCTCTCTCCACACTACTCACTCGTAATGGGCTTCCACGTTGATCTCTCCACCCTCAGGAATGCACTTCGTCATCTGACTTTTTTTTTTTTCTTTCTTTTGATTCAATCTGAGTTTTTTTTTTTTCGGGTTGGGACGAAGGTCGCCTTAAAACACGCCTCAAGCTAAGAAGAAAACGCCATCTTGTTTTACATGTTTTTGATCCAATAAGACAACTACATTAAGAAACATTTCCTCCCTCAGTTAAAAATTGTTAAAACGTCCGCCTAAAAAAGTATAGGAATAAGTAAATTGTACTTGAACTAGCCTAAACACTAGCACACACACACTCTTTGTTTGTCTCCACACTGTCCTCGTCAGGGTCTCGATGGATCCCGAGCCTGCCCAGAATCAGGCCCAGGCAGGAATACCCTCTGGACAGGGCACCAGTCCATCACAGGGTACCACATACACCCATTCACCCAAACTCTCAGACCTGGGGGCAGTTTAAGCAAAGCCAATTCACCTACCATGTGTCTCTTGTGATGAGAAAACCAGAGCACCCAGACACAGTGTTGCCAACTCCACAATAAGGAAAGTAACTATTGGCTGTCCTACAGGCACCCCTATTAATCTTAATCATTTTTAGTTCTAAATATTTGAGTGTTTGCAACAGCCATTTCAGTTTGATATATCTAATAACTGATGGACACAGTAATATTTCAGGATTGAAATGAGGTTTATTGTACTAACAGAAAATGTGCAATATGCGCTAAACCAAAATTTGACCGGTGCAAAAGTATGGGCACCCTTATCATTTTATTAATTTGAATACTCCTAACTACTTTTTACTGACTTACTGAAGCACAAAATTGGTTTGGTAACCTCATTGAGCATTGAACTTCATAGCCAGGTGTATCCAATCATGAGAAAAGGTATTTAAGGTGGCCAATTGCAAGTTGTCCTCCTATTTGAATCACCTCTGAAGAGGGGCATCATGGGCTCATCAAAACAACTCTCAAATGATCTAAAAACAAAGATTGTTCAACATAGTTGTTCAGGGGAAGGATACAAAAAGTTGTCTCAGAGATTTAACCTGTCAGTTTCCACTGTGAGGAACATAGTAAGGAAATGGAAGACCACAGGGACAGTTCTTGTTAAGCCCAGAAGTGGCAGGCCAAGAAAAATATCAGAAAGGCAGAGAAGAAGAATGGTGAGAAGAATCCACAGACCACCTCCAAAGAGCTGCAGCATCATCTTGCTGCAGATGGTGTCACTGTGCATCGGTCAACAATACAGCACACTGTGAACAAGGAGAAGCTGTATAGGAGAATGATGCGAAAGAAGCCATTTCTGCAAGCACGCCACAAAGAGAGTCACCTGAGGTATGCTTTTGCACATGATATTTGATATTTTTCTTGGCCTGCCACTTCTGGGCTTAACAAGAACTGCTAACAAAAAAATCGCTAGAGGGTCTGAAAAGTCGCTAAATATAGCGACAAACCAAAAATGTCATTGTCAACTGCAAACTCGCAACTTTACATGAAAAAAAAAAAAACATTTCTTACAATCTGAAGCATTTATTTTTGTCCATTTATCATAAATATTGCACACAATGTGAAGATCACAGGTCAGATTTAAATTATACCAAATTTATACCAAAAGGCTTGGTTTTCTGCTATTGTCAGGGTGCTGTTTTTTTCTTTTTTTCCTAAAATATGTGCACAGATAAATAAGATACATGAAAGAGTCTGGAGAATGTTCTTCCAGGAGACTCTACTCTAGAGTCTTTCAACCAGCCTTAAAATAACGTGACTAACATGCTAATTTTTTAACCCTTTCAGACCTGATTTATTATGTTCCTGATTATAGAAAAAAGTATACTAAAAATGCGGTTTTCTGTCTACGATACACACAGAGTAAGACATTACTGTCCTAATATAAAATCTGTATTAAAATAAAATTTTTTTTAGTTAATAACTAATTTTTAAACTAATTTAATACAGGTGAAGTCAGCCACCGCCTCTTTTCGAACTGTTGCTGATGCAGCATTGCTGAGTAGCATCACAACACGCTCGGAGGAAAGCGCACAACTTGGTTGTGATACATCAGCTCACAGACGCCTTGTGCTGAGTGACATCACCCTTTGAAGTGATGTGGGGAGAGAGTAGCATCTACCCACCTAGAGAGAGCAAAGCCAATTGTGCTCTCTCAGGGCTCCAGCAGTAGATGGCAAGCTGCATAACTGGGATTCGATCCAGTAATCTCCCCATCATATCGGCAGCGCTTTAGACCACTGGACAGGCTTTGTAAACTTTTATTACGTGATCAATCCGGCCATAAAAATAATATAACAAACTCTATGTCCAACTTTCCAGTTTAATCATGAACATTAAAGGGTTAATGGTGACAACCCTAATATATATATTGCAACAGTTTAAATAGTTTTCAAAGGAATAAAAGAAAAAGCAGTCCATGCAAGTTAGCTAAAATAATGCTTTATAATGTCCTATATCACAAAACGTCTCATTACGATTCGCAACGCAAGCTTATCGATCGGATCAAGGGCTTATTGCTTTTGCCTATGAAATATGGGCCTCAACTCTCGAGCTCCGCAAAAGCATCAGTCTCTCCATTGGAGAGGGAAGTTCTTCACAGACAGGGCCATCAAACTGCTGCTGGAGGGCCAGAGGTGGGTGGCGGTATAAAGAATTACTCAAATAACAGCGAGAGAGAGAGAGAGAGAGAGAGAGAGAGAGAGAGAGAGCAGAGGAAGTAGAATTAAACCAGCAGGTAGGCTGCATCAGTGTTAGGACTATTTTGATGGCGTGAAAGTCTTTCTTCCTGACTGAACTTTCCTGACATTTCCTTTATCACTCAAAGCTGCATACAGCCCTGAGAGCTGGGGTTACAAGACAAGACATAAATTAGAGGGAGGAGGAAGCTGGCTGTTAGAAACTTAGTGTTCTTTTACCTTTTTCCTTTGGTATCTTCTGCTATCTTCAAGAGTTAAACTTTAGTACAATACTGTAAAAAGCAATATACTGTAGAAACCAGTGGCGTGCAGTGGCATACACCACCCCACCTTGCCGCCGGCTGACCGACACATAGATAAATATTGCAATAACTACATATTCTCTCTCTTGACTTAGTTATATTAACTTAATACACATAAACAGCCCACAAATACAGTTACAAACTAAAAAAACAGTATAAAACAGACCCAACAATATGTACAACCGTTCAACAAAGATCACTCATTTGTATGCCTACAAGACGCCAGAGCAGCCAAAACATTAAGTACACACAAAAACTCACCAGTCAGGCGGCCTATTATTGTGAATTAGTTTCACATTGAAAGGCAGCCTTTAAAAGGGCTTTTTAATATGATGTGACACAATATCTCATGTCTCATTTGCTGCCGCAATTTCATGATAGTTCGCTAACTATTGAACTAATCGAGCATGAGCGCCGTTTATGATCAAGCAACGCGTAACTTTGACTTTGTAACCTTCAGCACAGCGCTGAGAAGGGGTTACACAGCCATGGCCCCGCCCCCGTAGTGAAAATCATGAATCTGATTGGTTAGACTGTCCTTCAACTTGGCTAATATATTTATTACTACACCCTTCTCAAAATCAGGAGAAGGGGCACACAGTCACGCAGAGGAAGCTCCCATTTTAAAAAGCTTTGATTGGTCAAAACCGCTGTCAGTCAGATAAGAGTCCTGTAGCAACTCAAAAGCACATTGCTAATGCTTTGAATTAGTTGCTGTTTTTTATTTTAGTTAATTTATAAAATAAATTAATAAATCTATGGGATCCAGCGGCTTTCAGTGGTGTCAAATGACTTTGTATTCGGTTTGTATTTGGTTTGTAAGTGCTGCATTGTTGCTAGGTTGCCTGTGTGTGGCGGAGTAATACATAAAGAGCTTTGATTACAGTGCATTACTGGCTGATAATGACACTCATAAAATGACTCTCAGCCAATCAGCCCTCACATTTATTTATTGTCACCCCTTCTCTGAAGGGTTAGAAGGGCCTCACTGCACACCACTGGTAGAAACATATGTTTCCAAAGTGCATTACTGTAGCATCTAATAAACATGTTCATGAGTAGTTTTTGTGCTGTACTGAAGGCAAGGCTGAATGTATGCCCCATTCTTTATGATTTTCTGTAAGCAATTAACCAATCACCCTCCCAAGGTATTTGCTCCTTTTTAATTAGGAGGAGGTCATTTTTTCTTTCTACTCGCCATTACAATAGAGACTCATTTTTCATTCTGATGGAATTAAATCTGCTCCAGTCACGCTGAAAGAAGCTATTGGTTTAGCATCTTTTTCGTCGCGATTGCTGCCCTTTGAGGCGTGATGCCGAAAGTAAAATACAGTATATCAGTTTGCCAGCCGAGACCTTTTTTTATTTGCTAAATTCAAGGTTAAAAGTCACTAATCAAAGCAAACTTTTTCTAAGTCATACAGTCATCTCTATTGCATTGGTAGCTACAGTCTCAGCAAAAAAAATAAAAAAAATAAAAACATGGGTAACACTTTACTTGGATGGTCCATTTTATGGCCTTGTTGATGCTCAACTGACCATTAAATGTAACCCTATGTTAAATGTAAATGATTTAAAATAGAACCTAACCCTACACCTAACCCTAACCTTAACCATGAATTAACCCTAAAATCTAACTTTACACTTAACCCTAACCCTAACCTTAACCTAAGCTTAAAATCCAACCATATGTGCAAGACAAAGTTGTAGAGGTTACTAAAGTCTTGCCCTTTAATAATCCATCCCATGCCAAAGTATTCCCATTTATTACTCTGTAGGTAGTTACTTGTGTAGAAGTTGAAGTATCAATTCAAGCTTTTAACTTAAGTAAAAGTGTAAAAGTACTTTCAAAACTACTTAAAGTATAAAAGTAATGTAAAGGGAGAAAAATGACATTAAGGATAAAAGTATAGGCCAAGTCACAGTGTCCTATATTGCAGTACCTAATCTAAGCTAATCAAAATCCAGTGTTCGTTTGACTTTAGTTTTTTTTTTTTTTTTCTTTTAAGAATTAAGTTTACATTGGCACCCCCAGGGGCAAGACCTGCAGAATTACAAGCTTCTCCTGTTTTTGGCCACCTTACATTCAGCTTAAAATACTCTATTTTAGCTGGAAAATATATACACTTAAGCTTTTATTTTAATAATAACAACTCTTAACCTGATATTGGTGCCTGGATAATGTGTGTAATAATGTGTATTTTATAATGGAGTGGACCTATTTATTTGTGTGGACCGTGTCTTAGTCTGCTTTGAGACATGATGTTTCTGCACTGTGCCTCTATGGGATCCAGCGGCTTTCAGTGGTGTTAAATGACTTTGTATTTGGTTTGTATTTGGTTTGTAAGCGCTGCATTGTTGCTAGGTTGCCTGTGTGTGGCAGAGTAATACACAGTGTTGGTCACGTTACTTTGAAAAAGTAATTAGTTATAGTTACTCGTTACTTCTCCAAAAAAGTAACTGAGTTACTAACGGAGTTACTCTACTATAAAAGTAATTAGTTACCAGTAAAAGTAAAATGAAATCAATTATGCATTTACTATTATTATTAGAAAAATAACAAACGAAAATGAACCCAAAATGTTGACAAAAATATAATCTAACGAATTTCAAAAAAACAAAACGAAATTCTCCACAGAACCAAAGAAAATTACTAAAACTTGTAATACTGAAAAAAAACGGAAAAGCGCGTCTGGGGATGAAATTAAACAAACCAAGCCACACTCAAAGGAAATATGTATATATAAACAAAACAAAATAATGGTCAAAAACAACAATCTAATGTCCGTTAAAATTGTATTAATATAACAGCTTCACCAAAAGAGAATAGAGCTTAGATCAGGCCCAAAAAATCCGACCCGACCCAGCCGCTAGAGCTAGGTGATTACATTTTTAATTTTTATTATAGTTTAATTTTATTTATTTATTTATTTATTTCTGTTCAGTAAGTTTTTAGGGTGGGCTTGCTAGTTTTGATCAGTTTTCACACATCTCATCAGAGAGATCAATCTAAGAAACAAGAGAGAGAAAGAGAGAGAGAGAGAGAGAGAGAGAGAGAGAGAGAGAGATTTGCCTGTTCTGGTATGGGCTACTCACAGGTAAATGTTCTCACACACTGTATCTCCTGTTTCTCTTTCATCTGCCTGGCGCTTATATTGTAATCTCATACATAATTCTGCAGTTTCAGTGTTTTCTGTCGTATTTTGTGGCTAGCGCGAGCGCTTTACACAAGAACTAACGGACCACGAGGTGCCACGCGCTCGGCACAACACCGCCTGCTGTACAACTCCACTGTACAACAGCGCTTATAAATAAATTTAACACGAAAATGAGGGTATTCTATCAGTAATTTCAGTTTTTTCCTTTTAATTTCCGTTTTTATTAGATTCAGTTAACACAAATGTTTTTTCACTTTCAGTTTTCGCTATTTCGTTCGCTTTAGTGAACAATAATAATTGGTTACTTAGCAACATTGTGATTATCACACCAGAGCTTTATATAAAATAAAAATAGGAGCCCGATTTCGGGTCGGTCCTCGGGTCAGGTTGGGTTCGGGCAGAGAATCTAAGCTCTAAAAGAGAAAGCAGCAGCACCACAAAAACCGGAGCAGCTAAAAAGAGCTTAACGTCCTTAATTCGGAACTTGGGCTGTCCACGGCAATCACTGAATTAATTAGAACACGCAAATCGTCACAGTTGTGCCTCACTTCACCACGCCAAACCACAGGCACAGCGACCAGAAGCTCAAGTTCAAGAGGAGGGGTTAACCAGGGCAAAGCGAAGTAAAAAAAAAAAAAGTTAATAGAGCGGCTAAAGTAACGTGCAGTAACGGGGTGTGGGAAATGCTAACGGCGTTATAATTACAGTCAGAGTAATTAGTTAGATTACTCGTCACTGAAAAAAAGTAACTTTAGTAGTTTTAACGCCGTTACTCCCAACACTGGTAATACATAAAGAGCTTTGGTTACAGTGCATTACCGGCTGATCATGACACTCATAAAACGACTCTCAGCCAATCAGCCCACACATTTTCAACTGAGGAAGGGTCTGGAAATACAGCTAGCCATATCATTCGAGACACACTCTTCAGACAGCAACAGTAAGTGGATGAGCATTGTCTTTTGTTGAACAGCACATCGAAATGTACTGTAACCAAAAACCAAAGGTGATTTGGCATCATACAAAATTGCACCCCACACTAAAATCTTCTCCCACAGCTAGCTTTCTACTAATAGGATTTAACCATGTAAGTCCAAGCACAAAGCCATTCAAACAGTTGGTATATTTGAATATCTCATTCACATATAATCACATGTTTGCATAACCGTTGCTTTGCCCTTCTTCTAAGCTGTAATTGGTTGTTTAGAGCAGCAGAAATCTCCGCAGATCACTATGCTTCATTTTCCCCGCTGTCCTGCACACTCCCCTGTGTGTTCTGCACAGTAGCATCGCTTATTCAAATTGCAGTGATAATCAATGTGATTTACTGCTTTAAAAAGGCAAACCCACAACAATTTTTACATTAATGGCTGAACATGCCATTAAGCATCGTTCACACACCCTGCAATGCAGACTCTGCCAATTAGATTTGACATGATGGAAAAACATTACACAGAAAATGCACTCTATAAAATCAAGGGTATTAAAAATGTATATCCTGCTTTTGCTGATATAATAAACGGTCTCTTCTGATCAGAAAAAAACTATTTAATAGATTTTTGTGCATCATTGAAAGGATTTGTTTGCTCACCTGGCATAAGGAGTGTTTATCTCCTCCAAAAAGTTCTATTCTTTTGGAAATATTCAATATTTCTCCAAAAGGGCTTCAGGGACATCTCTGGAAAATATATATTTTTGAAGGCAGCATATGTTGTTCTAATGCTTGAAAGCACCAAAAGAACACATTCTTAAGTTGGAAACATTGAAATCTTTGAAACTGTCCAAGTTGTGGTGTAAAAGCTTTCCAACATGGCCAAACAGTGAATCGTTACATATTTAAAAAATATATATATATATTTTACTTTGCACCCAAACCACAGTGGACCCTATTTTAGCTATCAGTAACCGAGTCGTCAACTGTGCACCATGCAGCCTGATTTAGAGCATGTCAGTGTGTCTTTGCTATCATAACAATGGGATATGTATTTCTTGCGTAGCTCGAAACACACAAAAGGCATGTACTAACTCTATAATAAACCAATCCGTGTGTTACTTGACCTTCCCTTTAAGAACCACGTGAGCTCTGACTTTGGCAGATTGCTATTTCTGGGGTGCAGCTACCTGGACATGTCCAGCGCTTCTCGGCAGAGGAAACTCACCTGCTCATTCAAAAGTTTGCATAGCTGCCAGCAGGCACATGCTATGGGTTTGTGCACTACTGCATGTCTATAAGTGCATAACATGCACAAGTGTAAGCGCCTAAATATCTGACTTTTGACGTCTTTGTCTAGGTTATATTCCAACAGTGTTGCACCTGTGCTTTCCATTGCCTAGATAGCAATGTGCCAGAAATTTACCTGAACACACATCATTTCAAGACCACCACGCCCAATAGTGTAGATATATTCAGAAGCACTGTTGCTATTTAAACAACGCAGAAACAAGGCATAAAAATAGGCTGTTAGCTCTGTACAGGGTGTAAGATAGGGCCCAATGTGTTTCACTTGCACTTTCGTGCACATTAAGATCTCAATGCACTTTTCTTCAAGAAAGCCTCGATCTCAGGAGTGTAAATTACCTTTTCCAAGGGCACTGACACAAATCCCATTTTCCTTACTGTCCTAACATTTTCTGATTTGGGAATGTAAGACCCCTGCTCTGCCCTGGGAATGAGCACTGGGTTTCCAGTATGTTCTCAGGGGGTCTGTCAGTGGATGTTAATAGATAGAGTGGTTGGTTAGACCAGTTCTTGTTTCAGGTGATAACAGCCTGGTCAGATAATAGGGACAGAACCAGTTTCATGGTAAGATAGAAACCCCAGGAGGAGAGAGAATGCCTTATAAAATTGAAAGCTCTCTCTCTCTTTCTCTCTCTCTCTCTCTCTCTCCTTTTCTCTTTCTCTCACTCTTAGTGTGTTATTATTAACCCTTTGAGGCACAATGGTCACTATAAGAGAGCTCTGAGTTCTTTTCTTATTTCTTACGTTTACAACAATTGTGTTTGCAGAGAAAATCTCAATTTTTTCCAGTCTGTGTTATGCCAGGTGCCTGCTACCCAGCTGTATATCCCCAATCACTAGTGATGACTCAACACCAGGAGGGTGAAGTCTAGCACATGCCTCCTCCAATACATGTGAAGTCAGCATAACAGTGCACTCGGAGGAAAGCACTGCAACTCAACAGAGTTTCGATACATCAGCTCACAGACGCCTCGTGCCGATCGCCATCACCCTTTGGAGTGATGAGGGGAAAGAGTGCCAACAACCCAGCCAGAGAGAGCAAGGCCAACAAGTTTTCACACCATTTTTTGCCTTACCAAATTCCAGTCTCACTTTTGTCTAAAAGCCACCAAACTGTATTTACATTTCCTTTAGGACAGATCTTCAATTTCGAATTCTAAGCCATACTGATGTAACATTCTTGTCCGCTTTTGCATCTCTCTGGTCTTTCTCTGTGTGTTTATTTACCCTATGCTTGTGCTCTGTGTTTATCCTGTGTCTCCTCCCCTGTTGCTCACCTGTTCATTTGTAGCTCCGCCCCCTGGTCCCAGGGGTTTCCTGTTTCCCGTCCTTGTCCATTTGTATAAATAGTCCCCTTGTACCTGTTGTTCACTGTCCGTGGTTGTACATCTACCGTCAGTCAGGTCCCGTATTATTTAATGTTTTCTGTTTCTTTTGTCTTAATTTTTGTTTCTTTGTTGTTCTTTGTTTATTCTTCAAGTTTCAATAAATACTCACACTTGTGTTCTCTCTCCATGTCTCATTCCTGCTTCCACCTGACAACTGATCCATACTCATCCTTGTAATTTGTATTTTTTATACCTCCATCCTCCCATTGAACTATGCAACCCTTCTTAGATTTTCTTCGGTAAATGCACTTTTTTAGTTTTAAACTGGAAAATAATTTTCATTGTTAAAAAGTATGAAAAACATCAATGCTAGGAATGGATGAGAAGCTTGCTTGCTTGAAGCTTGATTGTGTGGTCTTCATAAAACATCAGAAAACAAGCTGAAGCTTCAAATTAATTGAATCCCGCTGTTATGACAAAAGGAAAAATGGGAAAAAGGAAAAAATAAAAAGGTATTGAGCGCAAGTGTTGATTACAGCTCTGAATTGACGTTTTGTTTGCCACATTATCACGAGTGGCAGAGGCACACTCCATTTCACTCCCAAAATCAAGAGTGTTACTCATAACAATCAGTAATTGTGTGTGTGTGTGTGTGTGTCAGTACAGAAAGAAATCTGAGTGCAGTGTTATCAGGTTCAGAAAACTCTGACATTTGCAGAATAAATCTCATCTCATCTGAAAGTGCTGCTGCCGGGTCTGAACCGGGCGCTTATTGTAAATGAAATAGCTGTGCTTGGTTATTGGATCTGTCTGTGCAGATGCCTTATGTGTTGCACACAGCAGAAGGTGAGACCCTCCTCTCTCAGCTGAACGCAGTAGTTGAGAGTGACTTAACACCACTCTGCTGCAGACGTGAACATGCTGACTGCTTTCTTTTAATGTCTGCTTCTACACAACGACTTACAGAATAAAAAAAAAAAACATAGTCTTGTCTTACATTCATAACCATAAAGGTCCTACATAAGAATATAAAGGGTTCTATCAGTGGTGCTCTGCTCGATTTTTTTTAACCAGGAGTGGCATAAAGTTATCCAAAAGCAGTGTGTAAGACTGGTGAAGGAGAACAAGCCAAGATGCATGAAAACTGTGATTAAAAACCAGGGTTATTCCACCAAATATTGATTTCTGAAATACTATGAATATGAACTTGTTTTCTTTTCATTATTTGAGATCTGAAAGCTCTGCATCATTTTTTTTATTATTTTAGCCATTTGTCATTTTCTTTTTCAGTTTTAATGTTCTCCATGAGATCTTGTAAATGCCTCTTATAGAGTTTTTCCACCGATGTGGAACTGGCACCTTTCTGGTTCATGAACCTAATTTTGAACCAGTTCTCTCCGTTTCCACGAACAAATATAGTTTCCAGAACCAAGAATGTTCATTCGCAGCAGGAACTGAAGAAGAGTAAGTTCAAGGCGTTCTGTTTGTATAGGAGCAAAACACCTGTGCAACTCCCTCTGTTGATTACGTATGATGTGACTGTTCAACTAAAACTATTGAAAAGTCAAGTCAAGTCAAGTCATTATCAACCGCTTTATCCATTAAGGGTCGCGGGGGGTGCTGGAGCCTATCCCAGCATGCATCGGGCGGAAGGCAGGATACACCCTGGACAGGCCGCCAAACCATCGCAGAGCAAACAGACACAGACAGACACACAGACACATCCACTCACACACTCACACCTCGGGGGCAATTTGTAGCTGACATCCAATTAGCCTGAACTTTGGACTGTGGGAGGAAACCGGAGCACCCGGAGGAAACCCACGCAGACACGGGGAGACGTGCAAACACCACACAGAAAGACCCGGGTCGCCCCAGCCGGGAATCGAACCCAGGCCGTCTAGCCGTCTACCCATTATTAAAATCTGTTTAGGCTTATAGGAACTTCAGTTCTCTCGCTTTCTCTCAGAACTGTCTGGTGTGTTTGTGCTCCCATGTTGATTGGTGGATTCTGTCAGGGTGTCACAGAGATTTCAGCCCTCATTAGGTGAGACACTGGTTTTTCTGCCTTGCATCTCTGAAATGCAAAGCTATAAAAAAAGACTGTGTTACACTATATTTAAAGGCTACATCCTATACAGAGGCTTCATAATACAGTCATAAGCATTGAATAATGTATTTATATATATATCATTACACATTTGTGAAACAGAAATCTGTAGACATTATATGTATCACAAATGCTCTTTTATTCCTTAAATAACTGTTTTTCCACTCATGCTATGTTACCATGTATAGCAATGCTTTATAAATACATTATTCAGAGCTCATGAATGTGTTTGTTATGCTAAAAATATACTTCACTTTCAAATAAAGTGTTACCAAAGATTGCAAATGGCTACAGAGATAATTCTGTTAAAAGGAGAGCAAGTTAACCCCTTAAAATGCCTTGTCCCATATACAGGCTACAAATGTAAGTGATGAAAACTTTGGTAACACTTTACTTGGATGGTCCATTTTATGGCCTTGTTGATGCTCAACAGCCATTCAACTAACACCGAATTGAATGTCCATTAAATTTAACTTAACCCTATGTTAAATGTAAATGATTCAAAATAGAACCTAACCCTACACCTAACCCTAACCTTAACCCTTAATCAACCATAAAATCTAACCCTACACCTAACCCTAACCTTAACCCTTAATCAACCATAAAATCTAACCCTACACCTAACCCTAACCTTAACCCTTAATCAACCATAAAATCTAACCCTACACCTAACCCTAACCTTAACCCTTAATCAACCCTAAAATCTAACCCTACACCTAACCCTTACCTTAACCCTTAATCAACCCTTAAATCTAACCCTACACCTAACCCTAACCTTAACCCTTAATCAACCATAAAATCGAACCCTACACCTAACCCTAACCTTAACCCTTAATCTACCCTAAAATCTAACCCTACACCTAACCCTAACCTTAACCCTTAATCAACCATAAAATCGAACCCTTCACCTAACCCTTACCCTAACCTTAACCTATGCTTAAAATCTAACCCTAAACCCAATCCTAAAATATTAAGATTAGAGTTTGGGTTATAGTTGAATGTAGGGTTATATTCAATAGAGAATCAATTACTTTCATCTTTTAGTTCATTTGCATTTATTTGACATGTAGTTGAATGTTAGTTGAATGTCAATTGAGCATCAACGAGGCCATCAAATGGACCATCCAAGTAAAGTGTTACCAAAACTTTTTTTTGTTTTTTTCTGCAGTAAATAAATTTTTTTACATTCTGAAAATTTGAGGGTTTGAAATCTCCTACAGGACACTTGGAAAAGCTGCCTGTTTTATGATTTTATACATTATATTTTGTCATTAGCAGATTTACTTAAATATATATTTTTTATATTTTCTATTACAATTATGCTTTTCAGTAGTAATGTTCCTTATCAATCATGAAACCTTTTTATGTAATGCTTAAATAGACATCCTCAAAATTTAGCGGTGTAATGTGAGGCAGACAATCTCTCCATTCTGCTTGTTTCAATATCGTTCCTAGTCGCAGTAGCCTATGTCATAAAAAGTTTCTTCTGGCAAATTGTTTGAATGGAAACCAGCCTAGACTGAACAAGACAGTCATTGTCCTTCAAAAAATAAAGGAAGTTTTCATGACAAACTCTTTCAATATGTTCCACCACTGTTCTTATTTCCCTTATAGTCCGGCCTACACTTCTGCTACTGCTAAACTGTAGAGCTCTTTTGAAAGGCTGAGTTTTAGACGTGACCTTGAGCGACTACAAATGGAGGACGGCTGTAAAGCTGGAGGTGGACAAATCTGGTTGTCACTGCCGAACATTGTGCCGTGCCTACAGGCAGTCGGAAGTGCGGAAGCTGCAGCTTAAGGGTCTGCCATTGTTGCTGTGCTGCAGAGCTCTGCGAGCTTGGGGAAACTCTGAGGACCTCTATTTTCATCTCTTAATTTGGAGTGAGACATGGGCAGCGGAGTCTCTCAGTATTCAGGGAAAGAAACAAACGGACGGGGTCAAAGCTCTTCATCTTGTTATTTCATTGAAACGGGAGCTGAAAAGAGAGAGAGACAGGGAGAAAGAAAAAAAAGAAAGAAAAAGAAAACGCTGCCCAGAGGGACATCAAAATGCAATGAGGTCACCAGAATTTATGCTATGAAAATGACTTTCGATGTGTGGCACACGGGGCCATTCGTTATCTTCTCCTTTGCATAGCAAATGAAGCATTCTCAATCACTTTCTATTAAAATGCACAAAGACCTGCCTACTGCCGGTACCGCTATCATGTTCAATCAACTCTCCAGCCAAGCATTGTGACGTTGAACAAAAAAAACAAAAAGAAGAACATTAAATATGATTTTCTAAAAGCACGGGCCAATGAAAATGAATTCGGCTGTTGACCTCAAAAGAAAAGAAAGTGCTAGATGTCGTTACCTTGATGCAAATAACAAAAATAATAATGCAGATGATGATTAATTAGACGGCGCTGAAAATCTTAGCTTCTGTTCTCACATAACCGTTGATTTATACATCCCTCCACCAGTAAACGCATTAGCAGCAGGAGTCGATACCAGTGTGGGCATGTGTCTCTGCAGGGTGATCTACGCCAGATAAACATCCGAGGGATTTGTTAGCTTTACTTAAACCTCTGCCTAAATGGCTCAGGGCTAGTTGAGCTAAAGACACGGAGCCCTATTTGGAGATAATGGATAACCAAGTGTTCAGCCAGCACACAGCAGGGGTTGCGACCTTAAAAATGCCTTATGTACACTGTGTAAAAATATACAGGCAGAGCTGGATGTGATGAGGGAGGATGGCTCGTGTCAGCTGTCTGGGATGTCAGTAGCTTCACTCGTTCTAAGAAGGAAAGCTTGGTTTCTTCTGTGCTTATTTTCAGTTGGTTATACCCAACTGAATAAGTCTCCAGCATTATACCGTTATCACCCACAATGCAATTATTATGCCTTATTATACCTCTGTGCAATAAAACACTCAAACATAAATCATATGGCCATATGTATACAGTATATGTATATGCAGGGGTGCAGCAGTATACCACTGTCAGTGATACTGTAGCATCGAAATTGAAGATTATTAAACCGCATACCTTTGTTTAACCTCAGTATTTGAAAATAAATAAATAAATGCAACCAAACAGAATCCCACCTTTAATTTTGTGTGCCAAGTCCTGCTGAAAAATGAAATCTGCATCTCCATAAAAGTTGAGGAAGCATAAAGTGCTGTAAGATTTTTTCCAAGAAAACACTACATTGATTTTGCATTGCATTTCATTTGGAAAATCAAGGGACCAGAGTCTGGAGGAAGAGTGGAGAGACACACAGTCTATGAATGAATGATGAATTAAGTTACACTTATGTACACTTTCTAGAAACCCAAGTACGTTTTACAATTTACACGTTTTACACACAATTTTAAACATTTATACTTATCACTCCTCCACATACAGGTGAGAAGCGGCAGCCAATAGCGCACAGCATACTCTCAACCAGAAACAACCATCTACCTGGAGGACTGCATCGAGCACTACAGCATTTTATCAAGGAGAGAGTTCCAATCCATATCTGGGCACAGGCATACATACGTTTTATACATACATAGTCCTACACAATTGGAATACTAATACATTTTGGAATACTAGTAAAATTTGTAATAGTCCAAGCTGCTTAAGGTCTATTGTGAAGTTTCCACAATCAGTGATGGTTTGGAGAGACATGTCATCTGCTGGTGTTGATCCACTGTGTTCTATTAAGTCCAAAGTCAGTGCAGTGTTTTCCCGGAAAATCTTAGAGCACTTCATGCAAATTCCCATCTCCATACAAGCTGTCAGCAGAGGGAAGCATGAAGTGCTGTAAGATTTTCCAGGAAAACACTGCACTGACTTTAGACTTGATAATAAAACACAGTGGATCAACACCAGCAGATGACATGACTCTCCAAACCATCACTGATCATCAGTAAATTTTACATTTCATTCGGAAATGAAGGGACCGGAGTCTGTAGGAAGAGTGGAGATACACACAGTCCAAGCTGCTTGAGGTCTACGGTGAAGTTTCCACAATCAGTGATGGTTTGGAGAGACATGTCTGTCATCTGCTGTCATCTAATTTTCTCAGACACTGATTTTTGGGTTTTCATTGGCTGTAAGCCATAATCATCAACAGTAAAAGAAATAAACGCTTAAAATAGATCACTCTGTGTGTAATACATCTACATGGGTTAGACAATAAAACTGAAACACCTGGTTTTAGACCACAATAATTTATTGTGGCGATGGACAGTTCTGGTGGAAACAGGAGAGTTGAGGTGCACATTGAATTCTGCCGTGATTTGAGCAGCCGTGGTTTTAGTTTTTTTGGATACAATCCGGGTTAGCGCCCGAACATCCCTTTCAGACAGCTTCCTCTTACAGCTTCCACAGTTAATCCTGTTGGATGTAGTTGGTCCTTCTTGGTGGTATGCTGACGTTACCCTGGATACCGTGGCTCTTGATACATCACAAAGACTTGCTGTCTTGGTCACAGATGCGCCAGCAAGACGTGCACCAACAATTTGTCCTCTTTTGAACTCTGGTATGTCACTCATAATGTTGTGTGCATTGCAATATTTTGAGCAAAACTGTGCTCTTACCCTGCTAATTGAACCTTCACACTCTGCTCTTACTGGTGCAATGTGCAATTAATGAAGATTGTGCACCAGACTGCTCCAATTTAGCCATGAAACCTTCCACATTGACATGGCAGGTGTTTCAGTTTCATTGTCCAACCCCTGTATATAATATATGAGTTTCACATTTTGAACTGAATTACTAAAATAAAGTAACTTTTCAGTGATATGAATTTTTTTTGGAGATGCACTAGTACTGTATATGTATTTATGAAACTGTTTAAATCAGAGTGTTACTTACTTTACTCTGGGGAACTGGAGATACTGGAGTTTCCTTCTGTGTGGGTCACTAGGGAAAGATTGAACGGTTGCAAACCACTGATATTAGACTACAGTTTACTTTTTCTGTAGAACTAAGAACTGGCACAACTTTGATCTGCTCAAAAATCCAAAAACCATTGGTTTCAGTCTTAGAGGAAAGACCAAAACTATACCACATTTTACACATGCGAGGAGTATGTCTCGTCTTCCATTAAGCTAAAATTAAGACCTTTATTTTGTCTACAACAATGTGAAGCTGTTGCATTTTCATTCCCTGAAGCTACACAGGTCTTTCCACCAAAGATAGATAGTTTACGAAAGATCAATCTTATTGGCTCTTTCTATGATCCTTGTTTTGTTATCTGCGCCATGCTGTCAAACACTTTTTGTTATCTTAATGTTGGCTGCATTACCACTCATCATGTTTTCATCATTATGTTTTTTATTGATCATTGTTTAATTATCATTATTTTTCACCAGCTAAGCATACAGCAGGTAAACAACATAATGAAAAAACACCAGGCAGCTCTTGGGTATGTGAATAATGAGGAGTTGGGTTACTTTTTCAACTCGGCGCAGTCGGTATTTCTTGAAATGCTGCTATGCCCACTTTGACTAATTTCTTGAGGGAATCTGGGGCCTCATTTGTAAAATGTTCTTAAGCATGGATTCAATCATGAATTTTGAGTTGAGATTCAGCCCACACAAGCTAAGAGTTAGAACAATCTAAAAACATTAGCAGTTCTCAAGGCACATTTCATACAAAATTACAGGATATGTAAAATAGTATGTTGTACTTTCTTTAAAAACAGCAGAATTACATATACGTAGTGTTACACTGTATACTGATGCTAGAGAACTGTCTCAATATTTTGTCATTTAAAACGATACAATGCCCCATATACAGCTCTGGAAAAAATGAAAAGACCACTTCAGTTTCTGAATCAGTTTCTCTGATGTTGCTATTTATACTAAGAGACCACTGAAAAATGTTGAGTTTCTTTGATTTTTAGCTCAGAAATATAATCAAGAGGAAGATCAAACCAAGCTGAACTGCTTGAATTTTTGCACCACGGGTGTCGTAAAGCTATCCAAAAGCAGTGTGTAAGACTGGTGGAGGAAAATATGCCAACATGCTTGAAAACTGTGATTAAAAACCAGTGTTATTCCACCAAATATTGATTTCTGAACTTTTAAAAATTTATGAATATGAACTTTTTTCTTTGCATTCTTTGAGCTCTAAAAGCTTTGCATAGTTTTTTGTTATTTCAGCCATTTCTCATTTTCTGCAAATAATTGCTCTAAATGACAATATTTTTATTTGGAATTTGGGAGAAATTAAGCCTGATAGATGGTTCCAGATGCATGGAAAATCATTATATTCCTGAAGTTGTTTTGCAGGAATTTTAATGTTAACACAGTATTATGTGTGTAGCAGGAATACATCATACAGCAACAGGGCATTACCACCCACAGTGGACAGCACACTCATCAGTTGATAATGATCATGACTGGTGGCTTCTGGCTAGAAATGTCCATCTGAACGGACAAGCAAATCTGGAACAAAATCCTTGCATAGAAATATATCACAGGTCAGCACAGCCGTTTTTTTAGGTTATATGGATTATGGCAAAAGTCACGGGACGCAATATTAGTTCCATATACTGTCAGCATAAAATTTGAGACTGAAAGTCTTAAACACATTGATCTAAGTCAAAAAGTGTATAGTTTGATTAATACATTTAAATAATTTGTGGTTCCACTTTAAAATAAGACTACCTTTATAAAGTGTTTATAAATGGTTTACAATTAGTTTATTAATGGTTACTAAATAGGTTGTAAATCATTAATAAGCGGTTATAACATACATAAAAAGGGCAACAATATAGATGTCTGTGGGTTCACTATTTGGCAAACAACAGGTCATTGTTGCCCTTTCTACATATGTGTTATAACAGATTATTAATGAATTTTAAGGCATTTACAACTTAATTAGTAACCATTAATAAACTAATTGTAAACCATTTATAACCCTTCATAAAGGTAGTCTTATTTTAAAGTGGTACCGAATTGGTTTATATAGGTAAAAATTGTTCATTCTTAACCCTTGTGTGGTGTTCGGGTCTGTGGGACCCGTTTTCATTTTTCATCAAATGATACTAAAAAAAAAAAAAAATCTAACTCAAACTCATTGGCATTGGCTAATTTTTTTGTGAAAAACATATATCAAAACACATTTTCGATAAACACACACTGTACACCCCCCCAACCTACCCCCCCAACCCCCCTCCCCCCCCTACCATTTATATTACATACAGTATGTTTGGCCAAGGGCTAATAAACATTGCTTCATTTGTAAATTTGAAACTAAACAAATTTTCTACTCACATCTTGAGTTTAATTCATTTTCTTTTACATTTTATTAAAAAACTAATAAAAAAAGAGTAACACTTTTTAAAAGAAATGTAACATAAGAAAGGTAAAGGGCAAATATTAACCATGTAAGCTGTTTATATTGCTTGCAATTTAGGTGAAGCAAGCATGTGTAAAGCATTTTAATGTAAAATTGTTTAAATTAACCACACAAGGGTTAATGTGATTTTTTTTAGTTAAATATGATGCTTGTTTGATTATCTCACTGATGTTTTTAGTTTTTTTCTCAATATTTCCTCCAGAAAGGTGGCAAAGTGCCTTATCCTTAATGCGCCAAGCTGTGTTAAAGAGACTGAAACATCTGTACAAACACAAAGTCATTAAAACTCATTAGGTATAGCGCCTTGCATTTCCACTTCTATAAACTTCTCATGGAAACGAAGTCACTTCCATTCTGATAATATAGGCTATGCCTCGGAATATTCAGTTTGCAAATTAAGGCTATGAACCTTCAAATATCTGTTCCTTCTCTCTATGGAGGAATAATTCCATACTCTATAATTTTAGTCATTTTCTGTTCTTGCGATTCCCCATGTTATTGACAGCCACGGTCACAAATTGCCACTCATGGCGTTTCGATCTTCTGCTAACTCCGGAGCTCGGGACTCAAATTACAATACCTGTCCTGAAAAGCCGCCTGCAATCAATACGTCTATCCGACTTTCAGTACAAATGAAGGAAAAGTTTGTCTTCTTTAAAATTTCCACTGTATCACATACATGTATTTAAATATATGGACTTGAATTTATCTGATCCAGTGAGTTCCACGTTTTTAATATTACTGCTCTTAATGGTCCAGGACCAGTATATTTATATGATGTGCTCCAGCAGTATGAGCTGAGCAGAACTCTCAGATCATCAGGAACTGCTCAGTTAGCGCCACCTAGAGTAAAAAAAACTAAACATGGAGAGGCAGCTTTTAGCTACTATGCTGCTCTTAAATTAAACCAGGTGACTGAGAGCGTAAGAAAACACTTTAAACGCTTAAAACACTACAGCTCCGCCCACTTTTATTCTGTAACGGCACTTTTATTTTAATTCATTTTGTTGATTTCCTTCATTTTTTAATCATGTTTGAATCATGTTTTATTCTCATTCTTATATTTTTTTTTATTTATTTATTTTTTTTATTGTTGTTTTATTTTACATGTTTTACATTTAAATTTGACTTCTCTTTGTTTTAATCGCATTTGTAGATAAAGATTTTTATATTTTTTTCCATTTTTTTCCCAATTTACACAGCCAATTACCCAACCCACTCGTTAGGACTCCCCCTATCACTTGTGATGCCCCAACACACCAGGAGGGCCGAGTAGCATCACAGCGCGCTCTGAGGAAATCGCAGTGATTCAGTTCTGATACATCAGCTCACAGATGCCCTGTGCTGCGGACATCACCCTAGGAGTGATGTGGGGAGAGAGCGCCATCTACCCACCCGGAGGGAGCAAGGCCAATTTTAGCTCCCTCTGAGCACCTTGCCCCCCCTTAAATTTTGTATTCGTCCCCCTCTCAAGTGCAATGCGAGTTCACTTTCTATATGTGAATAATAATTAAAGGAAAATAGGATACCTGTTTATTAATGTGTGTTTGTAATCTTTACATTATTCATTATATTATATTGTGCAAATGTATAAAAAAAATTAATTGTACCAGTACATTTTCCATATTTACAGGACATTTCTACAAGTATAAACAAGATTTGTCCATTAAAGTACAGTAGATGTCTTTCTTATTTTATGTTTTTTCATAATTTCCTTCTCTTTTTCAGTATAAAAATGAGGTTTATACTGTAAAAACAATCTGTAAAAAGGGTAATTTTTCTTTATATTTTAATTTACTAATCATATTTGTATTCTCACTTATTCCTATTTCCACTTTTGAATATTATATTATTAGCCTATGTCAAGATACTTTTTTCACATACCAGGATTGTTCAGTATATCAGTATAATTCTAATTTAACCAAGGTGAAGTACTGAAATTACTTAATATTAGATCATCTTTTTTAATTTACATAATCAAAGTGTAACCTTTAGTTATTTGCTTTACGTATAAGTTTGGAGACACATGCAACATTTTTATTTTACATCATACATAATTTTTTAAGCCAGTATCATTAACTCTGGCTTTAAAAAATATATAATTATTAACAAGCCCACCCATTATGTTCTAATGCCCAATTTAGCCCGATTTGACCTGATTTTATCCCAGCCGACAAATTACCTGTGTCGAATTTCAGTGCCACGAGCGACAAAGGTCCATGTAGTGTGACATAGTCAAAGAGCAGTAATTTAACTTGAGCAACGCCTTCGGAGCGCACGACAAAAAGACTAGTTAGAGTTTTTGTATTTTATCACCTAGTTTGACATGCTCCACGACATGATCCCTGGCGCTGACCAATAGGAAAACAGAGCGTTCTGACAAGGCGTTCCGTTGGGATTGCTACAGACATCCCAAATTGCAAAAAAATAATTTCAGGGAGGTACCCCCAGACTTGGATTTGGACTAAAGACATGAGTTTTATATTTCCTCTTTTTGGAAGGCCCTATCTCCGTCATAATGCAATGTTTACACTAGGGGTGTCCAAACTACAACCCACCGGCCATTTGTAACCCTTTTTCCTTTTTTTTGGAGCGGACCGCAAGGTATTTTAGAAATAAAATGAAAGTTGTCCCGCTATTCAGCAGGTTTTTATAATTTTATAAAAGATATAAAGTTTAAATGCTAGGTGTCAGAAAATCGGCCAAAGAGTCTAAAAACCGCGAGAGTGCTCAGTTGTAGAGCGGAAAACGGGCCAAAGAGTCTAAAATCGGCAAGAGTGCTCAGTTGTAGAGCAGTAAACGGGCCAAAGAGTCCAAAAGCGGCGAGAGTGCTCAGTTGTAGAACGGAAGACGGGCAAAGAGTCTAAAAAACGAAAGAGTGTACAGTTGTAGAACGGAAAACGGGCCAATGAGTCTAAAAGCGACAAGAGTGCACAGTTGTAAAGCGAAAAACAGGCCAAAGAGTCTAAAATCGGCAAGAGTGCTCAGTTGTACAGCAGAAAACAGGCCAAAGGGTCTAAAAGCGATGAGAGTGTACAGTTGTAGCGTGGAAAACAGGCCAAAGAGTCTAAAAGCGACAAAAGTGCACAGTTGTAAAGCGAAAAACAGGCCAAAGAGTCTAAAATTGGCAAGAGTGCTCAGTTGTACAGCAGAAAACAGGCCAAAGGGTCTAAAAGCGATGAGAGTGTACAGTTGTAGCGTGGAAAACAGGCCAAAGAGTCTAAAAGCGACAAAAGTGCACAGTTGTAGAGTGGAAAACCGGCCAAAGAGTCTAAAAGTGGCGAGAGTGCACAGTTGCAGTGCAGAAAACGGGCCAAAGAGTCTAAAACACTACAAATGTAATCAGTTACCGTAATGAAGGAGTATGATATTAAGAGAGATTATGAAACAAAACATTATTTTGAAAAATCATAGTTTAGACAACACTGTCAAAGTAAATCAAGTAAACGTATTATTATAAGTGATATAGTTCATTATTTGTTTTTTTACAGAATCTGTGACCTGTGACTGCACATATATTTCTCCTTCTGGCCCCCAACAAAAAAAAAACACCCCTGGTTTACACTTTAAATGATTAATTTTTCCAATTATTTTTAAATCTTAAACATGTTTAAAATAATTGTAAATATTTTTTAGGTTGAGTCATTGGTCAGCCCTTTTATTCGTCACAGTCAATAGCAGAATATATTTTCTATATCTTTTTTTGCCATGTTTAATGAGATAAGGACGGTGCAGATGTACTTGAGTAGGACTGCTGTTCTGATGGTGAGCAGTGAGTGCGCCACTTAGTATGCTACATTTTATCAGCTTTAACCTAACCGTAATCTCCAACGTCCACAGGGACCAATAATGTCAATACCTTATCAAGCTGTACACACATTTCCTGGAAAAAGATGAACTTTATTCCTCCGGCTGCTCGGAACAACGTCTGGAAGCTGCTACAATATTGGCCACTGAGCTTGAAAAACACCTCCGTGCAGACCTGTGTGCTTCTCAAATGTCACAGCAATAAAGGAGGATATTGAAATCTCTCAGGATGATGTTTTTTTTTTTTCTTATGTAATAAGAACCTGAACTCAAAAGCACATCAAAACTCACTCATTCAGATGCAGCTCCTGTGAAACGAGTTCTTCTGAACGCTTTGTTTTCTGCAGCTGTCTGTTTCTTTTCTTCTCGCAGGGTTGAGAGGTGCATTAGGTATAATTGATCAGCGCGTTGCCAGTTCCCTTGATCTCTCTGCAGACCTCCAACAGGCATCTTTCCCTCTCGTTCTGTTCTTTCCCTGTTACCAGAGGAAATGACTCTGTTAGAGCGTGGCTAAAACGGAGTCATGGCTTTTAGTGTAAAAATAACAGAAAGCGTGGAAGCTAACGCTGATAAAGGAGGGAGTGTAGCAGAGGAGCCTTGAAATGTTAATGATGAGGCAGAGGCTTTTTTCTATTCCATTTTAATTCATTAATTTCTGACATTACCACATGTTTAATTTCTATTCTTAAAGCATTATTATATTTATTATTATGCTAAAGATTAAATTAGGCTGGAGTAAATTAGAAAAAAATATATATTTGCAGAAAAATTAAAGCTTTTCACTTTATTGGCAGCTTTATGGTTGCCGTTGTAATCCAGGTGGTTCCTATGGTTGCACATGTTGTTGCTAAGTGTTTGCTATGGTATCACACATGGCTGCTATGATGTTGTTTGGTGGTTATATTTGCAGCTCAGGTGCTTGCAGTGGCATCATAGGTGGTTGCTACAGTTTTGCTAATTGGTTGCATGGTGGGTATGTAAGTAGGTGTTTTTCTATACAAAATGATTGCTATTTTAATCTACAGGGGTTGGACAATGAAACTAAAACACCTGATTTTAGACCACAATAATTTATTGTGGTGACGGACAGTTCTGGTGGAAACAGGAGAGTTGAGGTGCACATTGAATTCTGCCGTGATTTGAGCAGCCGTGGTTTTATGTTTTTTGGATACAATCCGGGTTAGCACCCGAACATCCCTTTCAGACAGCTTCCTCTTACAGCGTCCACAGTTAATCCTGTTGGATGTGGTTGGTTGTTCTTGGTGGTATGCTGACATTACCCTGGATACCGTGGCTCTTGATACATCACAAAGACTTGCTGTCTTGGTCACAGATGCTCCAGCAAGACGTGCACCAACAATTTGTCCTCTTTTGAACTCTGGTATGTCACTCATAATGTTGTGTGCATTGCAATATTTTGAGCAAAACTGTGCTCTTACCCTGATAATTGAACCTTCACACTCTGCTCTTACTGGTGCAATGTGCAATTAATGAAGATTGGCCACCAGGCTGCTCCAATTTAGCCATGAAACCTCCCACACTAAAATGACAGATGTTTTAGTTTCATTGTCCAACATCTGTAAGTTGTTTGTGGGAGTTTTACAAACTGATTGCTATGGAGTTCCTAGGTGGTTGCTGCGGTAGTTATGTGCAGTTGTCATGGAATTCCAGATACTTGATGTTGTTTTGGTGGTTGTTAAAGGAAAAAACTATTTTTTGTTTGTTGTTAATCGATTAATAATCACTTCATCAAAAAAAAAATCAACAAATTTTTAGATTATTAAAATGATCATTAGTTGAAGCGTTATTGTTATTGTCAGACTTGACTCTGTCAGTCTGCTTTCTCCAAACTCTGAACTCATCACTCAAAACGCTATGGCATTCCCACTCCCCGGGCTACTGATTATTGTCACCTGATTTCCACTATTTATATATACCCCTTAGTTTGCCTTATACCTTGCTGAGTATCTAGAATCTAGTTATCCTAGCTCTTCTACGACGTGTTCTATTGTTTTTGCCTTTTGTTACCAACCTGTTTTGATTTTTGCTGACTCCACCTTCAGCTCAAATTTGAAAAAGTGATAGTTTGTAAGGGGCACTGGGTAATGAATGGGTTTAGAGGCGGGACATGAGGGAGAGCTGATTGGCTGAGCTGCAGCAGCAGCAGCGTGCCTCTGATAGTGGTGAGACCCAGATGGTTGGACGTCATCAGGGAATCGGTATAATTGATTGACTGATCCGTATACTGTGATGTGTCTGCGTACCAAAATACACATTTTTTAAAGGTTAGGAAAATGTTTATAAAGATTTTAGGGAGGACTGGTATGTTTCATTACTTCAAGGAAACACATTTCAGCTATTATGGAAAAAACTAGGTTTAGGGTTTAGTGGCTCTTTAAAAATGTACAATGTTTTCAAATTCTGTTGTTGATACATAGAAACAATACATCTGATTGAAAGCCTGAATTACACAATCAGACAGAACAGTCTAAAGTCAGAATGGTATTGATATTTTAAACTCCAGAATGAGTCACGCTGCAGAAAATCTGGCAGAAAAATAAGAATAAGTTGAAAAAGATATTGCTTTGCAATGTGCAACCATATCTCTAGTGAAAAATGGTGCAAAGTGCTGAACATACTTTAGCAGCGACAGTGTGAAACCAATGTGAGCCTATAGAGAATAAATTTCCTGCCTTCATATCATTCCTTGATCTATTAACAAGTGTGTTTCTCTATGATAACCTGTACCCAGTGACAAACAGTCTGTAGGCTGGATATTCAATAGGCCATTGAGTAAGCGAGGCTGACATTCACGCAGCCTCCACCAGCACTTGTTTGTTTGCAGACATGTCATTTGTTATTAGTGCAGTCATTCAAATGAAAGGCCAAGCAAAATGATGATTGGATTGCTTGGTGTTTTTATTACCCTCTCCATAGATCAATGTGTTGCTTTTTTAGCTCCTGCTCTTAGAAGTGTAGCATACTGACTTGCTATAGTCTCTCATATAAATGTTAATAGCAGAGGAAGTATCAGTCAGGAAACACTGTTCACTGTTCAAGGCGTCTTCTGGAGTTTGAAACTTTTGAAATCTTCTTTGTGGAAATTAATATTGCAGTTGCTAATGAATGAGACATGAGGCTTAATTGGAAATCAACAGTGTGAGATAGGAAACATGTGATGGTGAGAGGTGATGACTCAATGTGTGTTCAGTCCAGAAAATCTTCTGATATCCATGTGTCGCTCTGGATAGATGGTCAAAACGAGTTATCTGTTAGATTGCCATGCTTTTGATGACACTCAACTGTTTTAAGGAGATTACAGATCACAGAAGTTACATTAATGATTAATGTTACTAGCTAATAAATGGCTACAGACTAAATATAAAAAATTCTTAAAGAGTAATTGACTTGCATGTCCCAGGTTTTAGATATATTTTTAAATAAGCACAGGAAATTGAAACGCTTTGCAAATTTGGGTAAACCAGAACATTGTTGTTTTATTCTATACACTACAGACAACATTTCTCCCAAATTCCAAATAAAAATATTGTCATCTACAGCACTTATTTGCAAAAAATGTGAAATGGTTGAAGTAACAAAAAAGATGCAGAGCGTTCAGACCTCAAATAATGCAAAGAAAACAAGTTCAATTTAAAAAGTTTTAGGAGTTAAGAAATCAATATTTGGTGGAATAACCCTGGTTTTTAATCACAGTTTTCATGAATCTTGGCATCATGTTCTCCTCCACCAGTCTTACACACTGCTTTTGGATAGCTTTATGCCTGCACTCCTGGAGCAAAAAGCAGTTCAGTTTGGTTTGATGGCTTGTGATCATCCATCTTCCTCTTGATTATATTCCAGAGGTTTTCACTTTGCTAAAATCAAAGAAACTCATAATTTTTAAGGGGTCTCTTATTTTTTTAAAGTGGACTTTCATGTGACTGTGTGAGGGAGTGATATCAGTGTGAAGTGCATCCTGGGTATCGTAGCCTGGAGTGTGGGAGAGACAGGAGTGCCTTTAGCACCAGGCGTGACAGGTTGCCAGTGTTACATGTTTATGTTACCTCCTGGCTCTTTGATTATATGATTATAGGTGTAGATCTGTGTATAAAAGTAGGTTTATGTGGAGGTATCGTAAGTTTGTGATTGCTTTATCAGAGGGGGGTGGTTCTGTCATTGTAAAATATGTAGATATAGGTTCTATAACCTTTAAAACAGTTCTCCATGCTCCCACATCTCATTCACATAAGCAGTCCATATACTGTATAATGGGGATGGGCAGTTTCAGTCCTAGGGGTCCAGATTTCTGCACAGTTCTGTGCTTTTCTTGCCCAAAAAACACCTAAACAGAATTATGCGCAGACTGTTCTGCAGGATTTATGGTGTCGTTGTGTCTTTGGTATCATAAGGACACAACGAGCATGCCTTCCACAGCTCAAAATGCACAAAAAACATGTACTAATTCTCTTAATTAAGCATGGGTGTGTTTTGGGCATAACCTGAAACAAACCAATCAGCGTTTCAATTGTCATTCCCATTAAGAGCCAGGTGTGCCCTGACTTTGGCGCATTGGTATCTTAACAACGCAGCAATTTGCGTGTTTTAGCAGAGGAAACCTCTGACCTGACCTGCTTTTTCATGCTGTGAAGGTGCGTCAGCAGAAAATTTATGGGAGCAGCAATGTTATTTTATTTTTTATTCTGTTTATTGTTAACGTAAAAGCCAGATTTACAAGCTGAAGCACAAGCTGGCGCATCTGTGTAGCTAAGAAAGGTATGGACGTGTTGGTATTTGACTGTTGTCAGGGTTTAAATCGGTCAGTGGCGCACCTTTGTTTTCTGCCACTAAGAAAGAAACATGCCAGAAATTTACCTGAACACACCTCACTTTCAGACCACCACACCCAATAGCAGATATTTGTAAATTCTGATGCTATCAAACAGCACGGACACAAGGCGTGAAAATAGTCTGTTGCCGGGGTGTAAGACAGCAAAGAGCAATGTATAATAGGGCCTTAAAGGTGTTGACACTGTAAACTACACAGAAAAGATTGCAACCATGTTCTGTGTGTGTCCTAAAATGCACTCTTTTGGTACTTAGGCTTTTGATTCTGACCTTATGGTGAGTAAAATCAGTTTTCACAGCTAAGCGTCTTTTGCACAGCCTGCCATCAATCATTTTGGCGAAATCTGCAGTCTTAAATCTATAATATATCGATTGTACCTAATTGCTTTACTTTAATTCCATTGTGCCAGTGTAGTTTCAGGGAAAAAGATTAGAGGTTTGAAGGGTTTAGAGAGAAGGGGATTTGAGGTTGATGAAGTGGGAGAGTAGCAGTTACTTGGTCAGGTATGACTGAGATGACCTATATGTCAGCAAATCGATACGGTCTGAAAGGAGCCTGATTTAATCAGGTAACGGGGTCTGCGCTCAGAAACTGTGTATTATACATTATTTTGACAAAAGCAGGACATGGAGTCCTGGCGGATCTGCACGTCTGCATAGTTTTGCATACGGCAGCTGACGCAAGGCCACCAAAATATCTTTTTTTTTTCCGAGAAGCTGCGCTGAACACAGACCTCCACCTAAATCCGGTGGCAGTAACGCATGGCTGGTGTTGGTAGCGGAGTCATTGTGGCGGTCTCTAGGCATCATACTTTAATGGAGACAAACTGAACGCATGTTTCTTGGAGAGTCCATTAATTCTCTTTGACAAGAAATTGCAGAAGGAGATCCCTCTTGAATATCTCAAGGTGGGCTGAAGTAGTAGTTTAGTATTATTCTGTGCTGGGGTGACTCATTTTGTTTCCTAGAAGACAGTGACAAGAAGATCAAGTAAACTTCTAGGAATGTACTGAACTAAACTAAAGTGAAGAGATGATTATGGCTATTTTTTTTTTTTGCACATTTGATCCACCTATTTATCTGAGACAGTTAACCCACACACACTCTAAAAAACAGAGGTACGATATGAGTACTTTTTTGTACTCGAAGGTACACTCTTTATAATTGTACCCTCAAAGGTACAATATTGGTCTTTATGGGGTCAGATTTGTTCCCTCTGAAGTACAAAGTCATTTCTAACAGCAATAAGTACAAATTTGTACCATTTAACCAGCCAAAGGGTACATTCAGTATTCTGCATCACTGTACTAATGAACAATATATATTTAAATAGCACATTTTTTATTTGAAAGCCAGACAATTTTGGATCATCAAGTTTTTGAGCCATATTTAGTTGATGATAACGTTTATAATCTTTATGATCTTTACTGCCACAAAAACCATGGGTACAAAAAAGGACTTTCACTGAAAGGTACTTTTTTGTGCCTCAATATAAGGTACAGCCCCAGCGACAAGCTTTGTACTCTTTTAAGTACAAATCTGTACTTATATTTCTTAGAGTGCACTCACTAGGACTCTCCAATCACTTCATTGTTCCAAACACTGGGAGGGTAAAGGATAAACACATACCTTTGTGTCCCTTTTCCACCTGCTGGAGCATGAACTGTTCAGATACAATTAAAAATAAAGAAAAGGAAAAGCTTGGTGAGGGAAAATTTAGGTTATTTCGTTAGTAACATAATATAGGAAGACGATAAATCCTGCACCTAACTTCTGGGGTTACAGAAGTTAGGCCAATTTCCCTTTCGCCAATACTCTACTTTCCACATTCATGGTCTGATCAGCAACATTTAACCCAAACCTGAAGACAAGACGCTTAACAGCTGAGTTACTTTGGTCGTTTATGATCCAATCAGCAACTTTTAACTTAAACATGAAGACCAGACACCTAACAGCTACATTACTGTGGCCATTTATGGTCTGATTAGCAACATTTAACCAAAACATGAAGATCTGACACCTAACAGATAGGTGGCTGTGGCTGTTTATGATCTAATCAGCAACATTTAACCCAACATTAAACCCAAACATGAAGATCTGACACCTAAAAATGGGTTTCTGTGGTTGTTTATGATCCGATCAGCAACTTTTAACCCAAACCTGGAGACCAGACACCTAACATCTAGGATGCTGTGGCCGTTTATGATCCGATCAGCAACATTTTACCTAAATATGAAGACCTCACACCTAACAGCTAGGTGGCTATGTCTGTTTATGATTCAATCAGCAACATTTAACCCAAACATGAAGATCTGACACCTAACAGCTGAGTTACTTAGGTCGTTTATGATCCAATCAGCAACTTTTAACTTAAACATGAAGACCAGACAGCTAACAGCTATGTTACTGTGGCCATTTATGGTCTGATTAGCAACATTTAACCAAAACATGAAGATCTGACACCTAACAGATAGGTGGCTGTGGCTGTTTATGACCTAATCAGCAACATTTAACCCAACATTAAACCCAAACATGAAGATCTGACACCTAAAAGTTGGGTTTCTGTGGTTGTTTATGATCAGATCAGCAACTTTTAACCCAAGCCTGGAGACCAGACACCTAACATTTAGGATGCTGTGGCCGTTTATGATCAAACCAGCAACATTTTACCTAAACATGAAGAACCAACACCTAACAGCTAGGTGGCTATGGCCGTTTATGGTTCAATCAGCAACATTTAACCCAAATATGACGATCTAAAACTTAACAGATAAGTTACTGTGGCTGTTTATGATTCAATCAGTTACATGTAACCTAAACATGAAGACCCCACACCTAACAGCTAGGTGGGTATGGCCGTTTATGATCTAATCAGCAACATTTAACTCAAACATGAAGGTCCAACACCTAACAGCTGGGTTACTGTGGCTGTTTATGATCTAATCAGCAACATTTAACCCAAACATAAAGATCCAACACCCAACAGCTAAGTTACTGTGGCCATTTATGATTTAATCAGCAACATGTAACCCA